>NC_073307.1:97695039-97770039 GCF_027595985.1 Sorex araneus
GAGGGAGGGAGAGAGAGAGAGAGGGAGGGAGGGAGAGAGAGAGAGGGAGAGAGGGAGGGAGAGAGAGAGAGAGAGAGAGGGAGAGAGAGGGAGAGGGAGGGAGGGAGAGAGAGGAACAGAGTGGGGGAGAGGGGGAGAGAGGGAGAGAAACTTCCTGGAGAAATCTCAACCTTTGCAGCCATCTGGGGCTAAAGCGAAGGGGGCCCCTGGGTGGAGGGGCCGAGTCTCGGGCACTGGTGACGGGTGGGGAGTAGCGGTGAGATATGGCTGAGGGTTTGGGTCATCCCAAGGACTTTACCTCTGGTGGGGTCCAGGGCTTCAGACACCTGGGGCTGGAGACCCCGGCCCTACATGCAGGTCAATCCCCCAGCACCACCAGGGGGCGCTCCTGAGCACAGAGCCAGAAATAGTCCCTGAGCAGGACCCTCATCTCCCCTCCCCACAAAAAGCAAATATCCTGGGACACAGGCCCTGGAGTCCCCCTGCACTGCTGGGGCTAAGTGTGAAGCCATCCAGCCCCCCAGAACCACACCAACCGGCCCTTCCTGGACAGGGCAATAGTTCAGCAGGGAGGGCATTTGCCTTGCATGCAGCTGACCCGGGTTAGATCCCCGGCATCCTATATGGTCCCCCGAGCACACCAGGAGTGATTCCTGAGTGCAGAGCCAGAAGGAACCCCTGAGCATCGCTGGGTGTGACCCAAAGTGAAAAAAAGAGGAGAAGAAGAAGGAGGAGGAGGAGGAGGAGGAGGAGGAGGAGGAGGAGAAGGAGAAGGAGAAGAAGAAGAAGAAGAAGAAGAAGAAGAAGAAGAAGAAGAAGAAGAAGAAGAAGAAGAAGAAGAAGAAGAAGAAGAAGAAGAGGAAGAAGAGGAAGAAGAGGAGGAGGAGGAAGAGGAGGAAGAGGAAGAAGAAGAGGAAGAAGAGGAGGAGGAGGAAGAGGAGGAAGAGGAAGAGAGGAAGAAGAGGAAGAAGAAGAGGAGGAAGAGGAGGAGGAGGAAGAAGAAGAAGAAGAAGAAGAAGAAGAGGAGGAAGAGGAGAGGAGGAGGAGGAGGAAGAGGAGAAAGAGGAGGAAGAGGAAGAAGAGGAAGAAGAAGAGGAGGAAGAGGAAGAGGAGGAGGAGGAAGAGGAAGAAGAGGAGGAGGAAGAGGAGGAAGAGGAGGAAAAGGAAGAAGGAAGAAGAGGAAGAAGAAGAAGAGGAGGAAGAAGAAGAGCAGGAGGAGGAGGAGGAGGAGGAAGAGAAGAAGAGGAAGAAGAAGAAGGAGGAGGAGGAGGAGGAGGAATAAGAAGGAGGAGGAGGAGGAGAGGAAAAAGGAAGAAGTTGTTTCTGGACAGGCCATGCTTGGCTGCCCTCTGGTTCTGAGGGCATCTGCCCGTCAGGTCTGATTCTGGACACGACCGTCATTCCCCAAGGGCCTGCTGGCCCGATCGCACCTCCGCTGGCAGTGCTGGGAGGGTTTCAGGCCAGGCTGCTCGCCGGGCCCAGCCCTCAGCGGTGAGGGGAGGGCTAAAGGTCAGTGGCAGCAACAGGCGAAATTCTTCCCATCTTTTTTTTTTTTTTTCTTTTTGGGTCACAACCCAGCGATGCTCAGGGGTTACTCCTGGCTTTACACTCAGGAATTACTCCTGGCGGTGCTTGGGGGACCATATGGGATGCCGGGGATCGAACCCGGGTTGACCGCGTGCAAGGCAAATGCCCTACCCGCTGTGCTATCGCTCCGGCCCCGAAATTCTTCCCATCTTAATACTCTCTGCTTTGACAGGGAGGAGCCGGCTTCCACCCTCTCCCTTCTCCTTCCTTTCCTCTCCCTGGCCCCTCGGGCAGACGGCTGGTGGGTGCAGGGAAATGGACCCAGAGCCACGGCATGATCCGACTCCTGGGCCTGGTGTTTGGTTGCTTTGGGTGTGGGTGGTGCTCAGGGCTTACTCCGGGCACTGTGCTCAGGGATCGCTCCTGGTAGGGCTCTGGGGACCCTCCGGGGTGCCGGGATTGAACCCAGGCCAGCGCCTTCCCCGCTGTGCTACCTCCAGCCCTCACTCAATGCAAATTCTGAAGTTCCTGCAAAACAGAAGTCCAGGGGCCAGATGATAGTGCGGGTCACTGATCATCACACCGCCAGCCCAGGCTCCAGCCCCAGCACCCCATAGGGACTCCTGAGCACTGCCAGGAGTGAGCTCTGAGTACAGAGCCAGGAATGACCCTTGAGCATTGCCAGGTGTGCCCCCCCCACCAACCATGAAAAAACAAAAACAAAAGTGGGAGGTGCCCAGAGCCCTTTCCTGGGGGTTTCTGGTACAAAACCTGCAGCTGGTGATGGAGGCAGGAGCCAGGCTGCCTCCTGGCTTCCCGGACCCTGGAGCGAGGCCTGCCTGGGGTCGGGCCCAGCCTCCTAAGCGTCCTAAGGCAGCTGGCTCAAGCCCGAGGCTAGGTGGGCAAGGACCCAAGAGAAGGCAGAGGGGTGTGTAGGCTGCAAATTAGAAACTCCAGGGGCCATGGGGGCTGGAGAGATAGCACAGCCCGCCTTGCATGTGGCCGACCAGAGTTCGATTCCCAGCATCAATATGGTCACCCAAGCACCGCTAGGAGAGATTCCTGAGTGCATGAGTCAGGAGTAACCCCTGTGCATCGCTGGGTGTGACCCAAAAAGAAAAAAGAAAAAAAAAAGAAAGAAACTCCAGGGGCCAGAGCTATAGCACAGCAGGGAGGGCGTTTGTCTTGCATGTGACAAACCTGGGTTCGATTCCCAGCATCCCATACGGTCCCCCGAGCACCGCCAGGAGTGACTCCTGAGTGCAGAGCCAGGAGTAGCCCCTGTGCATTGCCAGGTGTGACCCAAAAAGCAAAATAAATAAATAAATAAATAAAAATAAAAATAAAAAAGACGGGCTGGAGCAATAGCACAGCAGGGGGGGCCGGAGTGATAGCACAGCGGGTAGGGTGTTTGCCTTGCACGCGGCCGACCCGGGTTTGATCCCCGGCATCCCATATGGTCCCCCAAGCACCACCAGGAGTAATTCCTGAGTGCAAAGCCAGGAGTAACCCCTGAGCATTGCTGGGTGTGACCCCCCCCCCAAAAAAAAAGCAAAAAAAAATAATAGCACAGCAGGTAGGGCATTTGCCTTGCAAGCGGCCCGACCTGGGTTCGATTTCCAGCATCCCATATGGTCCCCTGAGCACCGCCACGAGTGATTCCTGAGTGCATGAGCCAGGAGTGACCCCTGTGCATTCCCAGGTGTGACCCAGAAAACAAAAAAAAGAAAGAAAGAAAGAGACGGGACTGGGGAGGGTGGGAGGGACACTGGGTTTACTGGTGGTGGAGAATGGGCACTGGTGAAGGGATGGATTCTCGAACTTTGTATGGGGGAAACATGAGCACAAAAATGTATAAATCTGTAACTGTACCCCCACGGTGATTCACTAATAAAAAATTAAAAAAAAGAAAGAAAGAAAGAAAGAAAGAAAGAAAGAAAGAAAGAAAGGAAGAAAGAAGGAAGGAAGGAAAGAAAGAAGGAAAGAAAGAAAGAGGAGAAGAAAAAAAAAAGGGGGGCAAGCCAGAGTGGGGCGCAGGCCCAGACGGGGGTGGGGGTGGCAGGCGGGGGGGGGGCAGACTGGGATGGGGGGGTGCAGGCTGGGACTGGGGCAGGCTGGGGGTGCAGGCCGGGGGAGGGGGCAGGGGCAGGCCGGGAGGGGGGTCAGGCTGGGGGCAGGGCTGCAGCCCCAGGGCAGAGCACCTGCTGAGTCTGCCCGAGGCCTGGCTTCCAGCTTGCAGCCAGACAAAGCTCATCTGAAAGATTCACCCTGGGCCTTGTGTGGTTTGAAGCCAGTTCTGAGACATGCCCGGCCCGGGAGTCCTCTGGCGGCCAGAAACCTCGGGGCCTAAGTCAGTGAGAAGCCCAGACTCACTGCAAGTAGAATTCCTGTCACTGGCACTGTCATCCTGTTGCTCATCGATTTGCTTGAGCGGGCACCAGTCACGTCTCCATGGTGAGACTTGTTGTTACTCTTTTTGGCATATTGAATACGCCACGGGGAGCTTGCCAGGCTCTGCCCTGCGGGCGGGAGACTCTCGGGAGCTTGCCGGGCTCTCCGAGAGGGGCGGAAGAATCGAACCCGGGTAGGCCACCTGCAAGGCAAACGCCCTCCCCGCTGTGCTATCACTCCAGCCCCCCCCCCCCGGGGCATTTCTTTAGTAGTTGCACATTCTAAGAAATTAAGGGGCTGAGTGATGTATAGCGGTACAGTGGGGAGCGCGTTTGCCCTGCAGGTGACCAACCCGGGTTCGATCCCTGGCATCCCATATGGTCCCCCCACCCCCCGCCCCCCCAGCAACACCAGAAGTAATTTCTGCATGCAGAGCCAGGAGGAAGCCCTGAGCATCGCCAGGTGTGACCCCAAAAGCCAAAAAAACAAAACCCAAAGAAAAAAGAAAAATAATCAGTGGGGGAAAGAGTTGAATGAGAAAGGATACTTTTATGTCTTTTTTATTTTTGGCTTTTGGGACACACCCCGCGGGGCTCAGGGGCTACTCCTGGCTCTGCACTCAGGAATCACTCCTGGAGGTGGTGCTCAGACCATATGGGGTGCAAGGCAAGCGTCCTCCCCACTGTGCTCTAAGCTCGGGCTGCAGGGCTGCAGCAAGAGTATTTTAAAATGCAAATAGTGAGCCTGGGAAGTCCAGGAGCTCAGGCCGGAAGCAGGTCACGGAAATGAGGGACAGGAAGCTACAAGGTCCAAAGGCGGTGTGGATGGAGAGACACAATAAAAAAGTGTTTGACCTTGGAAACTGGGGTTAGCAAGGCGGAGGAATGGGGGACTTAGGAGCAGGAGGTCAGTGGTGGGGGGGGGCCCTGTGCAGAGACGGGGTGGCCCAGGGCACTACCGCGGGACCACACAGACGTCAGATAAGGGACACAAGACCCTGGGGGGAGCCCAGAATTTGGGAGGGCCCCCTACCCCCGGGGGCCACAGCAGCGTACTTCCCAAAGCAGAGGGTGTCGGGCCGGAGCGACAGTCCAGCGGGGAGGGGGGGGGGGGGCGTTTGCTCGGCACGCAGCAGCCCGGGATTCGATCCGCGGCATCCCAGAGGGTCCCCAGAGCACCGCCAGGAGAAATTCCTGAGTGCAGAGCCAGGAGTAACCCCTGCCCCCAAAAGAAAACAAACCAAATTGGTCCCAGGATAACCAAGGGTTCCTCTGGGCTCCAGCCCGGCAGCAACTTACACGCCCGACCTAGCCCGGCCGCGGCGGGGACGGGGCCTGCATGTGGGCGGGGCCGGCCCCCGCACGACTGACTCTGATGAGGCGGGGCCTAGACGGGCCCTTCTAGGGGCTATAAGGGGCCGGCTGGGGCGGGGCGGAGCCTAGACGAAACTGGCCGGGATAGGCGGGGCCTCTTCTAGGGGCGGGGCCTAGAGAGAAGACTGCTGAGGGGCGGAGCCTAGAAGGGGCGGGCCGTCCAAAGAGCGGGCCTATCGGGGGTCGGAAGGGACGGCTAGAAGGGGCGGGCCGTTCAAGGAGCTGGGCCTATAAGCGGCCGGCAGGGGCGGGGCCTGGAGCTTAGCGTGTCCCTTTCCCAGGGCGTGATCTGCAGGTCAAGCAAGGAGTGACTGCTGGACGACAGCAATGGGTGAAAAAGCCACTGCCGTGGACCTTTTCTTGTTTTTTTTTCCTCCAGGGACTTTTAGACGGGAGCGGGCTACGGGGCGGGCGCGCACAAGTGGCTCCCCACCCTCCACCTATTTGGGACCGTGCTGGGGGGGCTGCCCCTGGGGCGGATGAAGGCCCGCGGTGGAGGTGGGGTGGCCGCACGTGGTGTGCGGGACTCCCGGGGCAGGAGTGCGGGATCTGGCACACCCAGCTGGCAGTCTGGCCCCCCACGCCGGGCCCCTCCCTCCGGGCTACTCCCCGGCTTCCTGATGTGACCTTGGGTACCACCGCCCCTTCCTCTGCCTCACTTTCCCCAGCCGGTCAGCCCTAGCTGACCGAATTGCGGAGCACCGGCCATTCCAGCTGCTTAGAAAATGGTGTTTAGGGTTATTCCTGCTTATTCCAGTGTGACAGAAAAGGAAACTGAGGGGCTGGAGCAATAGCACAGCGGGTAGGGCGTTTGCCTTGCACGCGGCCGACCCGGGTTCGAATCCCAGCATCCCATATGGTCCCCTGAGCACGGCCAGGGGAAATTCCTGAGTGCAGAGCCAGGAGTAACCCCTGTGCATCGCTAGGTGTGACCCAAAAAGAAAAAAAAAAAAAAAAAAAAAGGAAACTGAGGAAACTGAGGCTCAGGAGTTTCAGTATCTTACTCACCACGGCACACAGCCAGCAAGTGGCAGAGCCTGGGGCCAACCAATCCTCCTGACCTTTTCTAGAAAGTTTTGCCAGGAGGCTCTCCCCAGGCTCCCTCTGAGCCCCTGGGCTCCCCGCAGCAGCTGCAGGAGGGGCTGGGGACGCGCGGCTTCATGCGCAGAGGGGGGTCCTCAGGAGAGAGCAGAGACCGTTTCTTCCAGGTCTGATCTCCGAGCTGAAGCTGGCCGTGCCCTGGGGCCACATCGCGGCCAAGGCCTGGGGCTCCCAGCAGAGCCCCCCGGTTCTCTGCCTGCATGGCTGGCTGGACAACGCCAACTCCTTCGACAGACTCATCCCTCTGCTCCCGAAAGGTGAGGCTGGGCGAGGGGGCTGGGCTGCGGGGGAAAGAAGGGGCTGGAGGGACCCCAGCAGACGCCTCTCCCCTGCCTCATCTCTGTCCCAGACTTCTATTATGTGGCCATGGACTTCGGGGGTCACGGGCTCTCATCGCATTACAACCCAGGGTTACCGTATTATCACCAAAATTTTGTGAGTGAGGTCCGGCGCGTCATGGCTGGTGAGTTGGGGACCCGGCACACGCCTATGTGTGTATGTGTGTGTGTGTGTGTGTGTGTGTGTGCGTGCGCACGTGTGCATGTATAGGAATGCATGTGTGCGCATGTACATGCATGCATGTATATGCATGTGCATGCAGGTGTGCATGTACATGCGTGCATGTATGTACATGTGCATGCATGTGTGCCTGTGCATGTGTACATGTGCATGCATGTGTGCCTGTGCATGTGTGCATGTGTGTGCATATGGGGGGCTGCTTTGGGACATCCCTTCTGGTCATTGGAGTTGGGGTGCTGGTCAGGAGGCCACGGTGGCCTGACCTGGGTGTATTGTGAGTTTGTGGGTGACTTGGCCGATTTCGAGAGGGCTGCCAAGAAGAGGTCACTTCTTCTGGGGAGGGCCCCCCAAGCCCCTGCAGTGGAGCTGGAACCCCTCTCTGCTAGTCTTGGGGGCACCATGCATGTGGGGAGTGATTTCTGACCCCCCACCCCGGATGCAGGGCTGACCCCAACATGCTCTGTCTTTGCAGCCTTGAAGTGGGACCGTGCTTCCCTTGTGGGCCACAGTTTTGGTGAGGCCCCTCGCTGGGACTGGGCACCCCCTCTTCTGGGACTGTCCCCCACACTTCTCTGACCCCCATGGAGCGAGAGGGTCTCCTCAGCCCGGACCCTCGACCCCAGGTCTCACTCAGGCAGTTCTCCCGGGCCAGGCCGCCCTTGGAGGATGCCTGAAGTTTAACAGCCTCTCACACTGGCGGGGGAGAAGGGCCAGGTCCCCGGGCTGGGGCGGGGGGCCGCCAGCTTTGGGGGCGCCTGGGAACGTCATCCTGCTGCTCTCCTGCAGGTGGCATCGTGGGCGGAATGGTGAGTCACCAGCGACTCGGTTGCAGGTGGGGTGCAGGAGCGGAGGGGACGTCACCCCAAGTTTCAAGCCACCCGCTTATTCCCTTACTTGCTGAGGCCAGTTTGCCTTGCAGAATGTGGGGTTGATGAGTTTGGATGTGGGGGGGGCCCTGAGCGGGCAGTGCTCCCCGAGAGGGTCCCCTGAGCGGGCAGTGCTCCCCAGAGGGTCCCCTGAGCGGGCAGTGCTCGCGGAGAGTCCCCTGCGGCTGGGGCTGGAGTCGCGGGCATCACGCTCAGACTCAGTCCTCTCTGCGCCCAGTTCTCCTGCATCTTCCCAGAGATGGTGGACAGGCTGGTGCTGCTGGACTCCTCGCCTTTCGTGCTGGACAGTCACGTAAGAACTCGGCCCAGTCCCCCGTGAGGGGCCAGCAGCGGGGGGGCGGGGTGGCCTGGTGAAAGCGGGTCAGCCCCAGCACGGGGCTGCTGGCTGGGAGCCCCAGGATAGCAGCTGGGGTGTCTGGGGCAGGAGTGCGAGGGGCTTGGTGGGGGGTCGCCTTCCCTGCAGCCCACCTGGCCACCGGCTGCCCTGCACCGGGCTGACAGCGTGCCCCAAATCATGGTTGGTGACGGCCTCCTTCAGGGGGGGGCCAGAATGAGCCCTAAGGGTGCAGGTGGTAGGGGCTGGCTGGGCTCGGGGAGGGGGGACTCGCGCGGGGTAGGAGGCGTATTTGGGGTCCGGCCCGCCCACGCAGCCCCCGGCCCGCAGGAGATGGGGAACCTGCTGACGTACAAGCGCAAGGCCCTGGAGCACACGCTCCGGGTGGAGGCGTCCCCGAGGCCGCCCAGCGTGTGCAGCCCCCAGGAGATGCTGCAGGGGTGAGTGTCCCCCCGCCGGGGTCCCCGAGCCCCCTCCCGACAAACACATGCAGGCGTGTGAGCACCCGCTTGCTCCCCCCTCCCCGCCTCACCTCTGCAGCTTCCTGTCCCCGACCCTCCCTGACTCCCGGGGCACCCTTGGCAGCTGCCGCCTCCTGGCCGGTGACATCTCCCTGGCAGGTGACTCCGCTGGTGACCGCAGGGCCACCGCAGTGTTTGCTTTTGTGCTTCCGGTGCTTGGCAGGATGCCGCCGGCCAGCGGTGATGCCAGTGGCTGTTGTCTGTGAATGAGCCCAGCCGCTGGCCCCCCCGGGGGGGCTCTCTGGCCCTTCAGGGCCCCTGGGGCTCCCCTCCCTCGCCCTCCTCCAGCGCCCCTCTCCCGGGCCTGTCTCTGCAGGTTCCTGAAGAACAACAGCCACGTGGGGAAGGAGAGCGGGGAGCTCCTCCTGCAAAGGGGGACCACCCGGGTGGCCACAGGTGAGCCGCCGCCCTCTGTGCTCGTTCCTCTGAGCGCAGGAGAAACTGAGGCACAGCTGCGCCCACTGGTCACTGGGAGTGACTGTGCACTAAATGGCTTTACAGAGGCTTTTTTTTTTCTTTTTTTTTGCTTTTTGGGTCACACCCGGCGATGCACAGGGGTCATTCCTGACTCTGCACTCAGGAATTACTCCTGACGGTGCTCTGGGGACCCTATGGGATGCTGGGAATCAAACCCGGGTCAGCTGTGTGCAAGGCAAACGCCCTCCCCGCTGGGCTATCGCTGCAGCCCTGCAGAGGCTTTTAAACATGGACGCGCAGGGGCCAGAGCCTCGGGGCAGGGGGAGGGCGGGGAAGGTGCTGGCCTTGCATGCGGCCCTTGGGCCGGTTCCCACAGTCCAGGCTGTCCCGTTGCTCCAGAGAAACCGGATGTTGCATTTCTGACCTGCCCGGGGCCTCAGGCTGCCTGTTTGGCACCCCCTCGTGGGACCCAAGTTACTGACCCTCCGCCCCTGCCCGCAAGCCCCTCCTGGAGAGGGGAGGCCCAGCGAGGGCTGGAGCCGGCTAATCCGCACTGAGGCCTTCCCGGCCACAAGCCGATCAGCAGCTCAGCGCTCCGGTTCCAGTCCCCTGGGGGCTTAGGGGTCTGCAGGGGCACCGCTTGGTCCTCAGGGAAGCACCAGTTGAACCCCAGCGCGGGGGGGGGGGGGGCTGGCGGGCTTCTGGACACATCTTGTAAAAGTTGGTCTAGGGCCTGAGCAATAGGAGAGGGCTTCAGGCACTTGCCTTTCTTATTTTTTTTGAATTTTGGTCTTTGGGCCACACCTGGTGATGCTCAGGGCTGACTCCTGGCTCTGTGCTCAGGGCTTACTCCTGGCTCTGTGCTCGGGGCTCGCTCCTGGCTCTGTGCTCAGGGTCACTCCTGGCTCTGTGCTCAGTTATCACCCCTGGCTCTGTGCTTAGGGCTGACTCCTGGCTCTGTGCTCAAGGTGACTCCTGGCTCTATGCTCAGGACTGACTCCTGGCTCTGTGCTCAGGGCTGACTCCTGCTCTGTGCTCAGGGTGACTCCTGGCTCTGTACTCAGGGCTGACTCCTGGCTCTGTGCTCAGGGCTGACTCCTAGCAGGGCTCAGGGGACCGCCTGTGGAAGGGGGTTTGTTCTTTTTCTTTCATTTTTTTTTTTAATTTTTGGGTCACACCTGGCGATGCACAGGGGTTCCTCCTGGCTCTGCACTCAGGAATTACTCCTGACGGTGCTCAGGGGACCCTATGGGATGCTGGGATTCGAACCCGGGTTGGCCGCATGCAAGGCAAACACCCTCCCCGCTGTGCTGTCGCTCCAGCCCCGTGGAAGGGTTGGCGGCGTGCAGGGTGAATGCCCCAGCCGCTGTACTGTCGCTCCAGCCCCGCACCTTGCCTTTCAAGCCGCCGACGCTGGTTCCATCTCTGGCACCCCATAGGGTCCCACCAGGAGTGCTCCCTGAGCACTGACAGATGTGGCCCCCAAACCAAACCAGAAATCCAAAGCTCCGGGGTTAGGACATCTCGCATGCAGCTGACACTTGCGTTGCGTGTGGTCCCGGAGTCCCCGTGCGCACAGCTGGGTGGGACCCCAAGCAGGTCGCCCAGACAGAGGACAGTCAGTGCCCCTGCCGGGCTGAGGGGTGTGTGGGGGGCTGGGTCGGAGGCCTGGGCCCAGGCCCGGAGGCTGTACTGGCCGCTTGTCATGGGAGGCGGCCGACAGGCTGTGGCCTGTGGGGGGGGGACCTTAGGGGGGGCAGCAGGGGCAGGCAGGCTGGAGAGCAGAGCCTGTGCCCTGGCATGTGAACTCGCACCCAGCCCCAGGCCGCAGGCCCGAGAGGCCTGAGTGGAGCCTTGGGCCGCCTCCAGGCTGCCCTGGGGCTGGTGCTCCCAGTGAACGTCTGGGAGAACACCCGGGAGGAGCGAGTGCCGGGACCCTGCCAGGTGGGGAGCCCTCGAGATCCCCAAACCGCAGTCCCAGGGCTGGGGGCCTCGCAGGCGGGGGTCCGCCTCCCTGCCCCAGCCTGCCCCTCGGCCAGCTCAGCTGTGCGCGTGCGTCGCTGCAGCTGGACCCCAGAGGAGTCAGCGGCGGAACGCGCCAAGGGCGGAGCGCAGGTCCCCCCCCCACACCAAGAGTCACCCCAAGTCCAGTTACAGAAAGAGGGTGGGGGGCCGGTCCCCCCCCACCCGGACGCTGGCACTGAGCGTGCTCCTCGCTTCCCTCCTCAGGTGTGGTGCTGAACAGAGACCGCAGGATCGCCCTGGTGAGCACAGCCGCTGCCCTGCCCGCCCGCCCCCTCGGTGCCCACAGCCACTGCCCAACCCTCCCCGCAGTGCCCACGGCCGCTGCTAGACCCTCCCTGCAGTGCCCACAGCTGCTGCCCACCCCTCCCCATGGTGCCCAAAGCCACTGCCCGCCCCTCCCTGCAGTGCCCACGGCTGCTGCCCACTCACCCCTGCTGTGAATTCATGGGTGGGTGCATGACATGTACATCAGGTGGCCCAGAACCGCACCCCCCCCCCCCCGCCTCCCCAGCAGAGGAACAAAGAGACAGCGGGGGGCAAGGGGCCACAGACTGGTGGTCCAAGGGGCCCGCTGCGTGCAGAGCTGTTAGCATACTTACAGAACATCCGAGGGGGTGACGCATGGGGCTGCACAGAGATTGATCATTTACAGAGGTAAAGCCTTTCTGTGGAGACAGTTCTCTTGGGATTAACTCAAGGAGACTCTCTGTCTCCTCTTATTAATACTTGCCATTATTGGGATAAACACAGTGAGAGACACAGATCCCAGCACTTAGTTCTCTGGGCTCTGAGGGGAAGGCAGTTGGGCTTCTACCGTAAATCCCAGCCGGCTGGGCTTCTACCGTAAATCCCAGACTAGGTCCTCAGGGCCAGTTTAGCTCTTCCTCCCCCAGGGGGATCCTGTCTCTTAAGTCACAGCAGCTTGCATCAAGACCTGCTTTAATGCTTCCTTGATTGTCCCATTTCGATGCCAGGGTAGCTTCGCCACTTGCCGCAGGTCTGTCCCAGTCCCACGGCAGGACCTCCCCTGGGCAGGGGGCGGGGGTGTTAGGAACTGTGGCAACCGAAGCTGAGTCAAGTCATTATGACGAATGCCCAGGAGTGGATCTATCTCAGAGCCAGTTACTCCCAAATATTAGGAGCACAACGTCAACGGTCTTTTTTTTTTTTTTGGGTCACACCCGGCGATGCACAGGGGTTACTCCTGGCTCTTCACTCAGGAATTACCCCTGGCGGTGCTCAGGGGACCATATGGGACGCTGGGATTAGAACCCGGGTCGGCCGCGTGCAAGGCAAACGCCCTACCCGCTGTGCTATCTCTCCAGCCCCTGTCAACGGTCTTTTTGTGCTTAAGCAAAAAAAAAAACACTGCTTTAGAGTAAAATATGAAAAGGGGAAATAGAAAAGTAAGTACAGGGGCTGGAGCGATAGCACAGCTGGTACGGCGTTTGCCTTGCACGTGGCTGACCCGGGTTCGATTCCCAGCATCCCATAGGGTCCCCCATCACTGCCAGGAGTAATTCCTGAGTGTAGAGCCAGGAGTAACCCCTGTGCATCTCCAGGTGTGACCCCAAAAAAAAAAAAAAAAAAAGAAAAGTAAGCACAAAGTCCAGAATCACTAGAAGTTTTGACTTTTAAGTAACTAAAACAAGGGAAAGGTTAAAGATAAACCCAGGGGCTTGGGGGCGCTGGTCAGAGCACTGTAAGTTCCTCTGGGGGAGGAAAAGAATAATTCACAGATTAAGCCTAAAGCACTCAGGGTTAATATTCAACACCGCAGGGCCCCGGCGCCCCACCCCCAGTCTCCTTGGCTTCTGCACCCGCCCGGCAGGTGCAAACCTCTGCCTTCGCTCAGCTCCAGGCCTGGGGGGGTTTTGTTTTTCACACCCTGGCGCCTAGCCCGAGCCTGGGCCAGGGGAGCCGCCCTCCAGCCTCGATCAACGCTGGCGAGGGCTCTGCGCCCCCCAAGCCCTCAACTGCTCGCCCTGCGCAGGGTCCAGACTTCCCTTGGGCACGGTCGTTTTGTTCGTTTCGGGCCACACCCAGCGGTGCCCGGGGCCTGCCTACTCCTGGCCCTGCGCTGGGGCATCGCTGCTGCCCATGGCCCCACCTGCGGGCAAACAGCAGTGGAGCTCCCCGGCGCCGCCTCGTGGCCAGTCCCTTCCTGGGCGGCGCGTGCCTCGCTGAGCGGCCGGATCCGCGGGGTCCGGGGTTGGGTGTGGGCGTGGCGGCGCTGCTCCGGACACTGGGCTCATTTTTTTTTTTTTTGCTTTTTGGGTCACACCCGGCGTTGCTCAGGGGTTACTCCTGGCTCATGTACTCAGGAATTACTCCTGGCGGTGCTCGAGGGACCCTATGGGATGCTGAGAATCGAACCCGGGTCTGCCAAGTGCAAGGCAAACGCTCTACCCGCTGGGCTCTTTTTTTTTTTTTTTTTTTTGCTTTTTGGGTCACACCCAGCAATGCTCAGGGGTCACTCCTGGCTCTTCACTCAAGAATTACCTCTGGCCGTGCTCAGGGGATCATATGGGATGCTGGGAATCGAACCCCGGTCGGCCGCGTACAAGGCAAACACCCTACCCGCTGTGCTATCACTCCAGCCCCCCCCCCCCCCGCTGGGCTCATTTTTGGCCCCTGGGGTCCCTTTGATTCTCTGATTTTTTGGGGGTTGCACCGCCGGGTGCAAACTCGGGCAGCCTGGCGCGCCGCAGTGGGGACATTGCGCGACGCTTCTCCAAGGTCGCAGGAGCGCAGTGGCCCGTGTGAAGGGTCGTAACCCCTGAACCCCATGTGCTGGCCGTGCACAGGTGACCCCCATGGTCTCCAGCACCAGAGCTGGGACTCAAAGCTGGAAGTAGCCCAAGCCTCCCTCATCCCCCAAGCCCCACAGGAGGACTGCTGTGACATCCAGCAATTCCACTGCCAAGCGCTGGGCAGAAGAGTCAAAAGGGGCGAGGGCAGCGGGCAGTGAGTACAATGGGCAGGGCCTGGCCCCCACGAGGGTCCCGGCGGAGCCGAGGTCTGGCGCCCTCTCCTGGCAGCGGCTGGCAGTGACCCGTAATTGTCTTCCTGTGGTGCCTGTTTAACCCTCGCGCTGGCTTCTGGGGGCATCTGTCCAGCCAATGGGTCATCGGACCTGGTGGGTGCTATGGGCTCAGGGGAAGCACCCCGGGCCACTTTAACCTACAGCGGCTGGGCTATGCGTGTGTTTGCATCAGACATTCTGTTTTGGGGACCACACCTGGCGCTGCTGAGGTCACTCCTGGTGGGGCTCAGGACCTTGAGTTACTGCACAGTCTCCAGTGCAGGGGAGCCAGGAAGGCGGGCGGGGGTGGGGGCATGCCATCTCGGGCCTGGGGGAATCAGGGCCGGGGAGGGCTCAGCGGCTTCTGTGTCCACAGCCGGAGCACAGCTTCGACTTCGTGAGCCGGGAGCTGTTCGCGCACGCCATAGGGAAGCTGCAGGCCCGGGTCCTCCTCATCAAGTAGGTCTGCGCCCACCCCAGGGGCTGCCAGCTGCGGGCGGGGGCCCCTGCTCCCTGCGGGGCGGGCTGGGTCACGGGCTGTGGGCCTGGCCTCACAGCCCGTGCTCAGGGGACGCGGTGGTCTTGGGGCTGGGGTCCACTCCCCCAGACCCCCAACCTCCGCCAAGTATGTACTCCAACCGTGGGAGCCGTCTCCCCAGCTCCCTTGTGTCTGGGTCTCGCTCAGCAGTGCTCAGGGCAGACTCCTGGCTCTGTGCTCAGGGCCCACTCCCGAGCTCCTGAGCCAATGCCGAGTCACTTGGGGCGCTGGCGGTCCTCAGGGCAGCCTGCGCAGGGCCCAGGCGGTGGCTGGTTCTTTAAGGAGGCGCCCCGGACCCCCCCCCCCCCGCCGTCCACTCCCCAGGGCGACCGAGGGCTTTTATGACGTGAGGCGAGAGCACGACACGGACCGGGAGCCGATGCGGTTCATGATCGAGACGCTGAGATCCATCCTCAGAGAGGTGGGGGCTCGGGGCTGGGGGGACGTAGAGAGGTGGGGGCACGGGGCTCGGTGGGGGGGGGTCCCCCGAGACAATCAGCACAGGACACACTAGCATTGGCAGTGCCTGAGTTTACTGTCCTGTGTCCCTGCTTGGGGCGAGACTGTCCGTGTGGGTATGGGTCTCTGCATTCCACCCGCCCCCCAAAAGCGCACCTGCTCTACGGCCTGGTGTTGGGGCTCTCAGAAGCGTGGCGCGCCCAGGGGCCTGTGGATGCCGTGAGCGTGGCAGACGGCCCCCTGCCCCGGCCCCGCTGACCCTGTGCCCCGACAACCCCACCCTGCAGCGGTTCCAGTTCGTGGAAGTGCCCGGGAACCACTACGTGCACATGAACCAGCCGGAGGTCGTGGCGGGGGCCGTGGGCAGCTTCTTACGGAGCCAGGCGTGAGGGCAGACCCCGAGGCGGGGCCCTGGGCCTTCCCTGAGCCCCCAGCCCTGGCCCCTGCCGCCCCTGCGGGCTGACAATAAAGTTCCGTTACTGTTCTCGATGCCTCAATTATGGACGTGGGGGGCAAAGGCAGGGCGGTCCTGGGGGCCGGGCACCCCCTGGATGAGTCTGGGTGCTGGGCGGGCGCCCCCTGACGGCACCCCGCAGCCCCGCAGCCGTGGCTCAGTAGGGCCGGAACTTGCGCTGCGCCCGCATCAGCTCGATCCGCTGCTTGTCCTCCTCGAACTTCTTGCGCAGCTGCGCCAGATCTGGGGGGCGGGGGGCAGAGGACACGCCGGGGTCAGCCCGCACGGCCCGCCCACCCCAGGCATCCCCCAAGGCGGCGGCGTGGCCGTTGGGAAGGTGCGGAGTCCCGGGTGGAGCGTGCGCCCACCCCCGGCCCAGGTACCACCCTCGCGCTGGGCACCCCCTCGCCGCCACTGCATGCAGGGCCCAGGGGTCCCCCTGCCCGCAGCCCCGGGGCGCGCTCACGTTCCATCTTGGACTCGCGGTGCTGCCAGGCGTAGAAGTTGAGCAGCTCCTTGCGCGCCCGCTTGCGCCGCTCGCGCTCCAGCACGCGCAGGCTGGCCGCCTCGGTGCGGGGCAGCACGGGCCGGCGGCCGCGCCGCGTCACCTTCACCCAGCCCTCCTCATCGGGGACCCCCTCCTCTTCCTTCGCCCTGGCCTCCTCCTGCGGGCACGCGGGGCATGGGTGGGGGCTTGCCTGCAGCCCAGGGGCGCCCCTCCCTCGGGGGTACACACCCCGGCCCTCCCCGGGTCCCCCCACCCCCACCCCCGGAGCCGAGCGGCGCCCCACCTCGGCCGTCTTCTTGTCATAGGCCTCCATGAAGGCGTCCACCTCCGCCTGCAGGGCCTGGGGGTCCGCCACGGAGCCCGCGTACTCTCGGATCCACTCTGCGTTCAGAAGCAGGCGGGCACGGGGGCTGCCGAGGCAGGCCTGGGGGTCCCCAGAGACCCTCTTCCCCAGGCAGGCCGGGCCCTCCCCTCTGACCGCCTCCCCCCCCACACACACACGCCCCCTGCACAACTGACTGTGAACGCCGCTGGGTGCGGGGTGGCTCTCGGTGGACACCAGCAGCGGGCCCTGCAGCGCCAGGGCGGCCTGTACCCCCTTCGCCTTCTGGAACTGCACGTAGGCGACCCGGAACCCCTGGGTGGGGGACAGGTGTGAGGCTGCCGCTGTCCCGGCGTGGGCGCAAAGAGCCCTGCGCAGGACCCGGAAACACAGGGGCCCCTGGCAGGGCGGGAGGCAGACCCCTCACCCCGCCAGCCCCTAGATGCTGAGCCCCCCCACCCTCCCCATGAGGCACCGCCCAGCACCCAGAGCCTCACCGGAACGGGCCTAGGCTGGAAAAACAC
Organism: Sorex araneus; assembly: GCF_027595985.1. Classification (NCBI taxonomy): domain Eukaryota; kingdom Metazoa; phylum Chordata; class Mammalia; order Eulipotyphla; family Soricidae; genus Sorex; species Sorex araneus. The sequence goes on from NC_073307.1 coordinate 97,711,965, forward strand.
CGACTTGGGCTTTTGGGGACCCTCGGCGAGGTCCGGCTTCTCTCGAAGCTCCACAGTCTGGACGGGACCGCAGGGGGCCAGGAGGCGGGCCAGGGCCTCCTGCCGCAGGGAAGGGGTGTGAGCAGCCTCCCAGGGGCCCACCCTCAGACTGGGGCTGTTCACTGTTATTTTTAGGGGGCACCCCCCCCAAGAGAGGGCTGGATAGATCTCCCCTACCGCCCCCTGGGGAAGCGCACCACCTCATCACATTTGGATGGGGGGGTTCGTTCTGGGGTCACACCTGGCGATGCTGGGGTACCCAGCCGTGCCGCGGCTCACCTCCGTGCAGTACGGGGGCACATTGAGGACAAAGAGGGTTCGCTTCTGCGGCCAGGCCGAGCGGGCGCCGTCCCGGACCTGGTGCTCTCGCAGGTAGAGGTAATGGCACGCCTGCTGCTTCTCGGAGAACTTGATGGGGAGGGCTAGGACAGGAGGGCGGGGGAGGCCGGCGGGTCACCTGCACAGCCCCTGTGCCAGGCCACACCCTGCCCAGGCCCAGGAGGGGGCGCTCATGGCTGCAGAGACCAGCAGGCAGGGGGTCGGCTGTCACCGTGGGGACCAAGCATGAGGAGAAGCCGCTGGGGGCTGTGCTGGGGGTGAAGATCGCAAGTCGGCCGGCTGCCCCGCCCCTGACCTCAGCCTCAGCCAGGCCCTTCCCTGGACCCTCACCCCCCCCCCCCCCCGACCCCTCACTTCTCCCTGGGCCTCCGCTGTGTCTCTGGGGTTGTCTGGACCATCACTGGCACTCCCATATATTTTCCTTTTGTTTGGGGGGGCCCTACTCGGTGGTGCTCAGGGAGCACTCCTGGAGGGCTGGTGGGGGGTTACCATGCGGGGTGTCAGGAATCGAATCTGGATTGGCCACGTGCAAGGCAAGAGCCCTGCCCACCTGTGGACGATGCCGACTCCCCTACATTCTTACACCTCACCGAGCCGGGACCACTTTCTGCGCATCTCGCCACCTCCTGGGGCGCGGAGAGGGCAACTGACACAACACCGGCTGGAGCGTCAGCACAGCGGGGAGGGCGTTTGCCTTGCACGCGGCCGACCCGGGTTCGATTCCCAGAATCCCATAGGGTCCCCTGAGCACCCCCAGGAGTAATTCCTGAGTGCAAAGTCAGGAGTGAGCATCGCCAGGTGTGACCCAAAAAGCAAAAAAAAAAAAAAAAGACACCGTCGGAAAAGCTGGAAGCGGAGCCCGGCGCAGGGGTGCGGGGTAGGGCTGAGTGACGGCCCCGGGAAGGCGGAGGGCGCGGTAAGAAGTCGGGATTTGGGGGGAGCCGGGGCGATGGTACTGCGGGCAGGGGCGGTGCGGCGGGCACACGCGACCGGCCCGGGTTGGATCCCCGGCCCCGGATCCCGAGCACTGCCAGGAGAGCTCCGGCAGCACACGGACGGGACAGCCGCAGCCGGACAGGAGGGCGGGCCCGGGCAGCGGGGCAGACGCAGAGCAGGAGCCGCCGCGGTGAGGACCAGGGGGCGGGCGAGACGGACACAGGTGCGTCCCGGGGGGCCGTGTGCGCCGGGCTGGTACCCTCCAGGGACACGCCGGCTACGAGGGGCCGGACTCCGCAGAGCAGGCGGAGACGGGCAAGGCGCCGCCCGAGTCTCGCGAACTTCCAGGGCCACTTCCCAGCTGAGCCGGACCCTCCCCGCACCCGGCGTCCCAAGCCCCTCACCTGCGTAGCCCGGCGGGCTCGGGACCCCGGACCCGGAGTCAGGCGCCGCACGCTTCTTTCTGCGCGCCACCATCTTGCCGGCCGGAAGCCGCGGGGGCCGCTGGGAGTTGTAGTCCGGTGCCGGGAGGAGGCGCGTTCCCATGACGACGCCGACGCGCCGAAGCCCCGCCCGCCCTCTCCTCCGGGGCTCCGTCCGTGACTGCCACTGGTTCCCAGTAACGTCAGCGAAGGGCGCGAATAAGCGTGGGAGTAACTTCTCAGTCGTTCATCCAGTACCCCACTAGGGCGGTCAGCACTGCGGGCACTGTCCCCCACCCCTTTGTTTGGGAAGGGGCCACATCCGGCGGTGCTCAGGGACGACTCCTAGAACTCCGGGCGGTGCTAGGGGCGTATGGGTCGGTCAAGCAGGGTTGGCTGCATCCGAGGCGGGCGCCCTACCTGTATATCCTCCCTCTAGCTCCCAGGCACCGTCTTCTTCGCTTTAGGGGCAAAATAAAACCCGGGGGGCCATATGTGGAAACTGGGACGCAACCAGGATATGCTGCGTGCCAGGCAGGTGCTGTCTTCACTCGCTGTATCGTCTCTGGTCCCCGCTATGTTCTGGAACAAACCCAGTAGCATTGGCACATCTGATGCTTAGAGCGAGAAAGAGAAATCCAGGGCTAAGGTTTCGCTGCTTGAGCCGTTACACGGCGTTGTCAGGGCGAATAGGCAGACCCCAGGGTTCACAGGGGACCCGCGTTGAGATTTGGGGTGGAGACTGGAGACAGGATGGGAAGAGGCTGGCCCAGGAAGCCCAACTGGCAGTGTATGGGTGTGACTGAAAGCCAGAAAATATGCCACCGCGCCGGGAACATGGCAGACATTCCAGACTTCAGCGGCCCCTTCCGGTGAAGGCACTCAGCCTTCAGCAGCTGTTCCTTCTTCCCCAGTATGCATCTCTTCAGGGAAGAAATGGGGCATCTGCCACCACCGCCAACTGGCAGAGCCTTTAGCGGCAGGACCCACCCAAAGGCATGCTGCTGCCTTCTCTTGTGACCTGTGGCTGTGGAAGCCAGTCAGGGCCTGGGGAGGGAGTGCAGGGCTGAGCTTTCCATTAGCAGATGGTACCAACTTGCTGTCAATCGTCCCTGTTCCTGATAACACGTCAGGCAAGACGCTGCTTGCCGTGGTCCTGAGGACGCTGGCTGCGGAGTCCAGCTCCCTCTGCCTTGCTCCTGCTCTGGCAGTTGGGCTAGTCGAGGCTCTCCTCTGCAGTGTTACCCTGCTGGCCCCGGGCGCCAGCTCCACACCTCCACTCCATCTCGGCCTTTGAGGTTGGTGCTCTATCTCCTCGTCTCCACTGCTGTTCGCGGAAGGCCTCTGGCCAGTCTCCCATTACCTATGGAGTATAGGCCAGTGTGCGTGCCATAGAGGGAATCCAGTGGAGGCGATTCCCTGGCAATGCCATGAGTGGTCCCTGATGGAGGAAGTCCCCAGCACCACCCACCAGCTGTGATACAGAAAACCGGATAGATCCATGACTTCTTTCAAGCTTTTCAGCCCCTGCTCCTATCTGCCAGGGCCACTCTATTATCTCCCTGGCTTTCTGGGGTCACCTTTTCACCCACTATTCAAGAAGCCATCTCTGAGGCCTAGCAGGATGGCCTGGGGCTGGGGCTGAATTCTGTGGAGGACACGTGCCTTGAGCGTGGTGTCCCGGGTTTGATTCTTACAATCACAAAACCAAACCAAAAGTCACCAAAGCAGGTGACTCCAGATGACCCTGCCACAACATCACGCCCAGTCATGGAATCACCTGTGAACATGGTGTCAGATTATGGGGCAAGATCTGGGGCCAGGAACCAGGAGCAAGCCCAAGTGTGGCCCCAGGGAGCCAGCAGGGGCGTGCTCAAACCCAGTTCGGGGATAGCCTACTCCTGGGGGGGCTGGGGGGCCTTGCAGTGCTGACAGTCACTTCGGGTTCCTACAGAGTACCTACTCCGGCCCTTCAAACCATCTCCCTAGCCCTACTGTGAATGTGTTGGGGCAACACCTGAAGGTGCTTAGGGGACCCTATGGGTGCCGGGGGCCAAACCCAGCTCTACTCTGGTTCTCTGAGCTCCTTTAATCTGATTCCAAGGCTTTTTTGTGTTGTCATTTCCAAGAATTTTACCACATTACTGTTCTAGGGGCCGTACCCAAGGATGCTTAGGGATCATTCCTGGCAATTCTCAGGGAAACTATAGAGGGTGCCCAGAATCAAACCAGAGTTGGTCATGTGCCATGCCAAAGCACTATACTATAATATACTATCTCTCTGGCCTCTCCATTATCTGCCACTTTTTAGCTCCACTTTTATGTATCTTGGGACTCTGGATGACACCAAATTTAGATTCCCTGCTGTTATTGTAAGGATAAAAGAATCTTTTTGTCACTCACTGTCATCCCGTTGCTCATTAATCTGTTCGAGCGGGCACCAGTAATGTCTCTCATTGACAGACTTATTGTTACTGTTTTTGGCATATCCAACATGCCATGGGTGGCTTGCCAGGCTCTGCCTCGAGGGCTCGATACTCTCGGTAACTTGCCGGGCTCTCTGAGAGGGGTGGAGGAATCGAACTCAGGTGGGCCTCGTGAAAGGTGAACGCCCAACTGCTGTGCTATCACTCCAGCCGAAAGAATCTTTAGAGTTGAAAATTTCAATAAACTGAACACAAGGGAGAGAATGGAATCTCAGTGGAGCTAGTCCAGCAGGCAGGGCGTTTACCTTACATACAGCCAACCTAGGTTCGATCCCCAGCACCCCACATTGTGTCCCAAGCCCATCAAATGTAATCCCTGAGCACATAAACTAGAAGCCCTCAGCACTGGTGAATGTGCGCACAAACAAAATAAACAACAGCTCAAAGGTAGGAGTAACAAACGTTTATTCAGAAATGTAAATAACACGAAGTCTCCATCCAGTAATGCCTCTTTCCTTTTGCACGACACACTGATGGGAATGTTTGGGGTGGGGTGCGATACGGAGGGTGCAAGGACTAGCCTACCGCCTTCTCCCTGTCTGCCACGCCATCCTGTAGAACAGGGAAACACACACACACACCATCCCACAAAGTACCCCCACTCAGAGGATTGTACAGATAATTTGGTCCACCTCATAGCCAGTGTCCCGGCCTGGGCAGAGCTGCAAGAAAGCCATGCAGGCAGGACATGTACGACCCTCCACTTTCCCCAAGAAGTCAGGTCCCGCTGCCTTAGGTGCTCTTATGGCCAAGGACAAAGTTGAGAGTATCTTTCAGCTGCTGAAAGCAGCCGTCCCCGCAGAGGGAGGCAGAGAGCTGAAGCAGCTCTCCACAACTAGTGGAGCAGCAGCCACATTCCTTGGACTTCCCGGGCCTGGAAAACCTCAGAGCAAGATGCCAACCCTGTCACCTTACTGCTTGACAACATACTCTGCACAAACAGGAGTGTTCATATTTTTCTTTGCTGCACTGGCTGCCAGCAGGTCCACAGGAGTCCCTGGATGTTTAGGGTCCCTTTTCCTGGAAATGCGGCTGATTCTGTAACCAGGCCATTCTGCTATCTAACCTGTTCCTCTCTTAGGGGCCTGGATTCCCACAACAGTCCCGATGGCTCAGCAGGAAGAATGACTGAAATGTCCTAGCACTCAGCCCTGGGGCTGCTGCTTTCCCCAGCTGCCTGAAGGGCTGCTACCCGCCTGCCCCTCCCACTGTCAGGCACAGAAATACAATACCCTCTGGGCTTAATGGAGTTATAAACAGGAATGCGCTTAAGTGGCACCTCTAGGTGGCAGCTGGACATGTCTCTCAGCCTCCCAACTACTGTCATACAAACATCTGAGGCCAGATCAGAAGACCCAGGAGGTGGCCAAATCTGTCATCAGCACAATCCCAACAGAACAGTGTCACGGATGGGGGCGGACACTGGCTGTGCGAGAGAGTGGAGCACATCACCACAAGCCAGGATATCCTGAGCGAGGCTCAGAGAGAGGTGGGCCCCCTGGCATAGCTGGGGGGCAGTACGAACTGTGTCAGTCTGAGCCCTCCACTGAGGAAACAGGGAGCAGAACCCTGCCCTTGCAATGGGCGCTCTCTAGCCCACACAGTGTGGCATCAGCTATGGTCAGGGGACAAAAGGCCCACCAGGGACAGATCCCATCCAGACCCCTCACACTGTTCCCGATCTGATGTGAACTAAACCACGATGGCAGGGCGTCCACTCCTAGATTTGTCAGCAAAGGTTTAAACAAATAAACAAAAAAACTCAAAAACAAAAACAAAAGACAGCTCCCTGCCCTTGGAGAAAGCAGTATCCTTAGTACCCTTGAAATGGCCTCCCACAATCTGTGGGGCCACTAGAAAGCCATCCAGAGGACTGAGGGCTTCACTGGCAGAAATGAAATGTGTCAGGGGCTGGGCAACAATTGAAACACAACCTACCTGGGTGACGAGGCAGGGGAGAAAAACACTATGGGAATGAGTGCCAAGCAGCACTGGGCAAAATAGCGCAGGGGGCTCCACCCACCACCCGCCTGGGCTCAGCTCGGGCCTCAGTGCCACGGCCCGTTGGTCAGAAGTGTTGCTGTGGGAAGCAGAGCCCTGCTCTGCCCCCCTCCGGGCTGCTGGCCCTGCTCAAAGTTTTATTTTGAACTCTGTGGGCTGAGTGGCCACAGAGGCGCCCGAGGACTTGAAGAGCGCCTTCAGGATGGTGTCAGGATCCACTTCAGGCGGAGCGTGGGCCACGGAGGCGGGATTCGCCCTGCGGGGCAGCTCATTCTCCCGCTTCACTATGGGGCTGTCACTCAGCCGGCTGTGGACAGAGAAGAGTCCAGAACCTTGTTCACTTTCTCAGGGACCAGGGCACCCCCTGTGCCACCCCAGAGCAGATCTGGCCTTTCCTCTTCCTCCAGGAGGAGGCAGGCGCAGCCTGTGTTCTGGCTCAGTCAGGAAGCCCTGCGTGCTCCTCAGGGTCTGAGAAAATCTGAAGAAACCAACTGCTTCTAACTTGATGGCACCCAAATTTAGAAGGTGACAAACCCCATTTTTCAGAACACAACACAATCCCCTCCCCAGGGCTGTCTGCTGTCCTCCTGGGTCGCCCACCTACATAATCACATCCTGACAGTCTAGACACCCGCCGAATGCTGAGCTCCAAAATGCCATGTCCTGAGTCAGGCCTGATGGCCTGATGCGGGCGCCCATGGACAGTCCCTGCACTCTCTCCAGCAACAATGACCACAGGAGGAAGGTCAATTCTCTATGCACTCCAATGGCACATGCCACTGCACCTAAAAGGACACAGGTGGCCTGCCCCCCACTTTTTTCTGGGTTCCCTACCTCTAATTCTATAACAAGGGCATCATTGTAGTCCCTGCGGGCCAAGCCCCTGGCCCTGCTGCTGGCAGAGGGAAGGGAACAGAGACATGACGCTGGCAGCCAGCCCACAGAAAAGCACCAAGCCTGGGCCAGAGCTCCCCCAACCATCTCCGGAACTTACAGCAGGATGGGCTGCTCCGAAGTGATGACGTTCCCATTCATGTGAAGGTTGCACTTCATTGGTTGCCCTGAAAAATACAAGGAAAAGCTCTGCCACGAGACCTCAGCTGGATAGGCGGCCACCGTCCGAGGGGTTGAACACCCAGGACTGCCACGGACAGATGGAAAACCCCAAGCCATGAAACCGTGTAGACACCAGCACAAAATGGCAACAGGAAGTGGCGATGGGGAGGCCAGTGTTCACGAAGCCACTGTGTGAAATTCCACTCTAGGAAAGACTGGCTGGAGGGAAGCACAGCACTCCTACTTTATATAAAATAATAAGGGGGAGAAAAAGAAATCAAGCGCTAGGAATGTTTATGCGTGAGACCTGTCATCACAAAAAATATTAACTACAAATTCAACTTAAAATATTAAAACTATTAAAGTAACAACACAGAAAGGATTCAAAAAATAGATCCATATAGAACTAGTTTCTCTCACTAATAAATCAATGTTAATCTGAAATACACTGGTGCAAATACACTACTGCTGTTGAGATCATAATGTGATCCCCCAAGGCAAAAAATTATTAAAGAAAATAAAATGTTACACTATAAATATTAATCTAATGTAAAATTAAAGCTGCATCAAACCTGAATGGATCTAACACCCTAAAGTGATCCCAAGCATGAATCAGCAGTAGCCTCTAACCAAAAAAGATAGAAACGGTAAAGATGAAATTTTCTTTTCTTTTCTTTTCTTTTTTTGCTTTTTGGGTCACACCCGGCGATGCACAGGAATCACTCCTGGTGGTGCTCAGGGGACCATATGGGATGCTGGGAATCAAACCCGGGTTGGCTGCGTGCAAGGCAAACGCCCTACCCGCTATGCTATTGCTCCAGCCCCTAAAGATGAATTTTTTTGGGGGCAGTATGTAGTAAGATATTGGTCTGGGTATAAATGAAGATTAATAACTGCAATTACAATAATATTCTTATTATCTTATTTTGCTTTGGGGTCACACCTAGCTGTGCTTAGGGATTGCACCTTGGGAGTTCTCAAGGGACCATATGGGTGCCAGGATTGCAATCAGGTCGGCCCTATCAAGACAAGCATTGTACTATTGCTACAAGTCCTAATAATATCTTAGACATTGAGTATGATTGCGCTGGACTGCGTGTGCCAGGGATAGAACAGAGATGAGCACAGAACTAGGAATAGCCCTCGAGCCCCACTTGAGGACTAGCCCAAAAGCCCCCAAAGACCCCAGAGCAAAATAACCCTGGTTCTCATCCAAGGAGACTGGCCAAGATTCAGCCTGAGGGACCCCTGAGCACCTCTTGGAAAAACAACAAGAAAAAACCAGGAGGGGCCCGAGCGATAGTACAACAGGTAGGATGCTGGCCTTGCAAGTGGCCAATCTGGTTTGATCCCTGGAACCCACATGAATGCTCAGTCCTCTGAGCACTGCCAGGAGTAACCCCTGAGCATCATCGAATGTGACCGGAAGACAAAAACAAATAATGAAATAAAATAAAAACATATTTGGGGCTGGAGCGATAGTACAGCAGGTAGGGCCTTTGCCTCGCATGCGGCCAACCTGGGTTTGATTCCCAGCATCCCATATGGTCCCCCGAGCACTGCCAGGAGTGATTCCTGAGTGCAGAGCCAGGAGTCAGCACTCAGCATTACAGGGTATAACCCAAAAAGCAAAAAAACAAAAACAAAAACAAAAATAAAAACACCATATTCAAGGCAGCATCAGCAATCAGGGAAATGGCACTCCAACACCACAGGCTGTGTGACGCAGCTCTTCATCTACAAGCGAGAGTCACAGGAACAGAGGAGCACAGAAGAGAGACGGCAAGCAACGAGAAAAGGCAGGATGAAAGGAGCGCGGCTGCCTGAGGAGTCTCTCCAGACTGTTCTGAGTGACGTGCATCTGAACTCCAGGAACTCCACCGTTTCCTAGCGGAAAGCAAACTGACCTAACTGCCAACATTTAGATGAGGCTCAGGCAGACATTCCTGGCAGCAAGATCAGTAATTAGCTGTACCCCTGCGGGACCGTGCGTGGCGCTGGGCTCCCCTGGCAAGATGCACTTAAGAGAATCATCCGTAGGAAACTGGTGCTCCCCTGCAGCTCACAGCCCAGCCAACAGTAGGCAAAGGGAGGCGACTTACCATCCAGACAGCGATTGTTGTACTTCTTATATGCAGTGATAGCGTCATCCTTCTTCACAAAGACCACCTCTGCCACCCCAGGGTGGACCAGCCGAGCCCGCTTCAGGGCTCCGCACACGCAGAAGAGCTCCTGCAGAGAGGGTCAGAGTTGGTGCAGAGCACGGCCATCACCTTCCCGCCTGCCATTTGCATACTTGGGTCTGCGAGTTCCCTTCAATAGGTCTGAGTCTAAGGGAACTGCTCTCTGAACCGAGAGTGACCGTGCAGGCTAGTGTGCTGTTTAGGGACCTGTTGAAGCCCAATTCTGGTTTGGCTGAATGTAGGGTTTCCCAGGTCTTGGGACCTCAGTACTCAGATGAGGAGTGCCCCCACAAACCAGTCAGTCAGACCTATAGGCTGGTCCCCAGGGCTCTGCCTCAACTGTGTGACTTGGCTGCTGGGAAGACTCTGCAGGCAGTGCTCTGCATGCGACTTTTATCATCGTTGTTTACTCCAATCCCTAACCCTGAGGCTACAGAGGGGGTACCACACTGTTGTGGGCCACACAAGCCAAGTACCGACGTCAATTCTTTCGTTACACCTCTCACAAGGTGTCAGTCACAAGGACAAAGACTAGAAAGCAAACAGACCCCCTAGCTATTTGGTTCCAGACCAACAAGGCTGAGCGCCGTGGCACCAGGCTGAACTGGGACCCCCGCATCCAAATTCTGTGCATCTGCCCACTGCACTACTCACTAGAAGAGTGATTTGTTTTTACTGACAAAGAGGAAAAATTAAGATATGGAACTGAATACCTGGGGTGTTGCCAACCTGATTACTGCTCTTTCAGCATTACCTGGTGAGCAGAAAAGTGCTCCAGGAGACTGTGATGTGATGATCATTAGAGCAAATCATTTCCTACTTTGCTGTCTTTTTAAAGATTCTGCACACAAAACACCAGGCAAATAGCAAGAGCTCACCGAATAGTAGCCAGCACTTGGGGGGTGGGGGCACACCCGGTGATGCTCAGAGGTTACTCTTTGTTACTCTGGGTTACTGCTCTCAGGAATTACTCCTGGCAGTGCTGAGGACCACATGGGATCCTGGAATCAAACCTGGGTCAGCTGGGTACAAGGCAAATGCCCTTCCCAGTGCACTATTGCTCTGACCCTCCACCATTACTTTCATAATCCAGGGGAAAAGTACTGAATTCTTCCTAATGCATATCACTACTGATGTACCTGTTTCATCCTAAAAAAAAAAAATAAATAAATCACAGGGTCCAGGGCATGAGTGTTGATATTCATATCATGCATGCACGAGGCCCTGGGGATCACCCACCCCCCGATGCCCCCAGCAATCCACAGCATAAACATGCGTCATATAAAACCTACTAACAAGTGGGAAGCCATGTGGGCTATGCCAAACCCCGGGCACAGTAGTAGGACGAGGCCAATGCTGCCAGCTGTCTTCCTCGGTGGTCTCAGGGTTAATGATAAGGGTGTTGGGAGCAGAGATAGCATCATAGGGAGGGCATCTGCCTTGCATGCTGCTGACCCAGGTTCCATCCCAGCACCCTCAGGCTGTGGCCCCCAAACCAACCAAGAACAAAAATAAAAGGTGCTTGGATTTCTAAACAGGAGATGTGGGGGGATACACCCTGAATGAAAAAACCCTTGAGGGGCTGAAGCATGTGCTTTGCATGCTGGACTGACTTGGGCTGGACCCCCTAGTACTACATAGTCCCCAAGGACCGGGCCAGAATAGCTTTTGAACACTGGGTGTGTTCCCTGACCCCTCAAAAGAACGTAAGAACATGTGTTTACCAGGTTGCCCCTGAGCCCACGACTCCAGGACTGGAACTAGGTGATGCCCATGACAACTAAGGGTGGGTAAGAACAGATGGGGTGGGGGTGGGGGGTGGCGCGGAACACGAGCCATCACTACATCAATTTACTTCTTTGCTTGGGAAATCACGTTTAATTCCTGAAGTTCCGAGGCTTCAACCACTGAATGTTGTGTACCAGGAGCAAAGACGACACTGCCAGCGTCAGTGCTGCCCTCTCCAGGCCTGCTCCCCAGGCCAGCTCTTAACTAAGGGAACCTGTACTTGCTGGGGATCCTGGCACTTTAACTGCAGGAGCTCGGCACTGTGCTTCGACAGTCCACACACACGTGGCTTCAGCCTCCTGGAGGGCTGGAACACTGCTGTGTGGCAGCAGAGGGGATGATGTGACGAGGCTAATATGAACCCTGGACACCGAATCTCTAATGAACGTTCCTCATACGTCACAAGTCATTGCTGAGGAAAAAGGTGCACAAGGGGAAGGCGATGCCAGTCTGCACGAATGCCCAGCGTCCTTTCTGTGTTAGTTGTGTTGCCTATTGATATACCCCAGTCCTATAACATCCCAAGAGTCAGCCCAGAGCATCAATGAAACCAGGAAGGTCTCGGGACGCTTGCACCGGCCTGGTCTGAGACATAATGATACTTACAACGATGTCTTCCTCAGTGACACGAGGGTGAAGATTATTCACAGTCATCTTGGTGCCTTCCAGAGGGCTGAAGATAGGCTGCCACAGAAAACAGCATTGGCAGGAGTCAGAGCAGTGGAGCCCACGCAGGCAGGGCGGGAAAGCCCACGGAGAACCTGTTACCCGGGACCCCTCTCACTTGGTGCTAGCCAAGCTCCTTATGCTCAGGACGCCCCTGCATCCTTTCTCAAATGGGCCCCGGCCCTTTCAGGCCTCTGGGGCTCCCCTGGGCAGCTGCCCAGGTTCCCTCCAGCCCTGACGGCTCAGAAGCCCCCTATTCTTCAGAGCACCCCAAGCACTGGTTCTCCCTGCTCAGAACCATCAACAGCTGCTGGTAGGCGGGGCCCCTGGGCCTTCCTTCACTCATCTCCTTCGCTCATCTTTCCGAAAGGATGGCAATGCCAGGCTTCCAGTGGCAGACTAGGGACACCTCAAAGGACATGCCCCATCCCAGGCCGGCCGGGTCAGTCTCCTACCTTTCCTCTCACCTCTGCAGACAACAACTCTCTGGGGGGTTCCTCCTTATTCACCAGTGTCCGAGACAAGGCTCTTGTTCGGAAGGAGGAAGGGAGAACAGGAGCGGTGTACGCATCATTCTGAACCACTTTGGTGAGGGGGAGTGCCTTGGCCACGGAAATCTTAGAACTGCTCACCCCAGCCTAAACAAAGAGGCAGAAACAACTCAGAGTGAGGGCCCTGGAGCACCCCCAGCTCTGCGATTCCATTAGCAATCTGGAGTCTAGCAGGTGCCAATGACATCCCACAGAGAAAGCAGGGAGGCAGAGCTGCCAGCGTGGGAGGATCCCAGAAGCCACTTCACATAAGCTTTGGACCCTCTCAGCAAGAAAGCTTCCAGCCAATCCTGACTAGGAGTCACAGGTTCACCCCAAACCACATAAGAAGTTACCAACTCCCACGTTTGGGCTGGAGAGATAGTACAGAGGGGAGGGTGTTTGCCTTGCACGTGACTGGCTCAGGTTTGATCTCCAGCATTCCATATGGTTCCCCGAGCTTGCCAGGACTAATTCCTGAGTGCCAGGAGTAATATCTGAGCATCACCAGGTGTGACTCCAAAACAAGAAACTCCTACACTAGTGATCTAGTCAAAGGCCAAAAACCTGGGGTCAAGTTCCCTCCTAGATAAGCACTGATTGCTACCACAGAGTCAATGCTACCATTGGTCCTCAGAGGCAGTGCTGAGGATCCCTCAAAGGACTATCCCAGAGTGGCTTCAAATACCCAGCGGGTGTGGAGCTGATGATGATCAGAGAATCTGATTCAGGCTGGCTGCTATCAGAGCTTCTCTTCAGAAGTCCCCGAGAGTTAGAGAAAGTACAACAGGGCAGGCACTTTCCTTGCACGTGGCCAACCTGAGTTAGATCCCTGGCACCGTACAGGGTCTGCTGAGCCCCACCAAGAATATCTGGAGGATCAGAGCGATAGTCTGTGGCCCAAAACAAATCAATCTCTCTCTTCTCTTGCTCTCTCCTCCCTCTCCCCTCCCTCTCCCTCTCTCCTCTCCCCATGAGCCGGGTGAGGTTCCCGGGAACAAACCCATATACTTCCTGGATGAACGGGTGGAGGAAACAGGTGCACAGGCATGGACTTGGAACAGGAGGAATGAAGCAGCCCAAGCAGCAGAGAGTGGACCAGGACCCCGCCCCCTACAGGCACCACCAGCTTTCTGAACTCTAAAGGAAACATCCCCTGCATGGAACTCACATTCGTCTGATCATTCTGTGTCTCACAACCAAGTCAGAGTTGAGGAGAGACCTGTTGCTCAGGCACGAACTTCCAGAGCCCTCACTAAACAGGGTGGTGGTGGTTTATTTAACCTCTTGGCATCCTGACTTCTTATCCATGAAAGAGGGGCCAGAGATATCTCTGGTAGGGACTGAACACAACAGGCAGGGCACCTGCTGAGCCAGGTTCAATCCTTGGCACTCCCTAAGGTCCTCAGAGCCCCACCAGGAGTGATCCCTCAGAACAGCCAGGAGCATGCACAGCCCACGGGGCAGCGTCAGTTTACTCATGCTCACACACCAACCCAGCAATTCAGACTCGAGGTGGGGCCAGAGCCATGCAGAATACCCTGCATAAAAAAAGCAACGGGGTCCTCTCCTGGGGGTCCCTCTCATTTCCCTTGACATGTCTTAAACAATGCAAATGCAGGCTGCAATTAAGCTCTGCAAGTGACTTGTTATGATCACCCTGATCTGAACATTCATATATTTCATATAACAGGGAGAGGAGGAGGGGGCTTTGAAAATCTTCTGACCCAAATACAGAGCTACTTCTGAAACAAAGAACTGCCTCTTCATCTCTCCCACCCAACAGTCAGACTCACGGCAAAGCCAGTACAGGAGAAACAGGAAATGCCATACCACACGATGGAGAAAGCTGCCTGACGCTGAGAATTTCATCTGCTTACTAGGAACGGGAGTTATGACGTCATCGTCTTCATCCAAGTCATATATATTCTGCAAACAAAGAAATTCCAGCAAACGTGGTGCGTGGAGTCTGAACAGTGCCGGGTATGTGCCTTGCATGCTCAAGGCCCCAGAGCACTGATGTGGTCCTAACAACAATTAAAAAAAAAAAAAAAAAAAAAGACCAAAAAACCCCCAAACAACCTAGATATTTGAAGCGGGTATAACAGCAGCAGATGACTGCTATAAAATGAGAATGAAGCACGTGCAGGAGTACTGCCTGAGAGGCAGGCTCCCAGCCCACAAAGGCCCAATGACAGGCACATCAAGAGTTCCTGTAGAGGGGCTGGGGCTCCTGCCTTGCACAGCTGACCCAGGTTAGATCCCGGCATCCCATATGGTTCCCTGAGCACCACCAGGACTTACTCCTGAGTCAGAACCAGGAGTAACCTAAGCATTGGCAGGCATGGCCCAGAAACAAACCAACCAAACCAGTATCTTACAGGCAAAATTAGAAGTTCTAATGGGTACACATTTCTTTCACTCTGAAACTCCAAGGTTAATCTAGCTCATAGAAACAAAAACCCAAATCCTAGATATTTACAGAATTTCAAACTGAAAGCAGTTAAATCAGTACATAAGATGAATAGATCATACAATTATAAAGAATGCTCACAGTAAATCTGACTTATGGAAAAAAAAAAGTTTGAGTTAGGGGCTGGAGTGATAGTACAGCTGGTAGGGTGTTTGCCTTGTACATACATGGCTGATCTGGATTTGATCCTTAGCATCCCATATCGTCTTCCAAGCCCACCAGGAGTGATCCCTGAGTGCAGAGCCAGGAATGAGCCCTCGGAACCAATCAGTGTGGCACCAAAAGAAAAATAAGCACAATAACCCCACCACAAAACACCTCGAGTCCTAAAATGACCAGAATGACACAATGCTGGCTGTAACATAGCACTAAGGAAGCAACCAAGGCAGAACAGTGGTTCACTTTGTAGGCCAGGAGCACTAAGAATATTTTCGCCTGATTAAAAAGGTTTTAGGGCCACACCCAGCAGTGCTCTGCACTCAGGATGACTTTTTGCTGGCTCGGGGGACATATAGAGCGCTAGAGATTGAATCTAGGTTGGCCGTGTGCAAGGCAGCGCCCTCCCCACTGTACTATCACTCTAGCCACCCCTCCTTTATATTGCTAATTTTCTGGACTAAACACATTACCACTCTCTATTCAGTCTTTGACCCCATGCCTGCCCCCCCCCCCCCGCCCCCACAATCCCTAGTTGGTTTTCCCAGAAATTCACTCACTGTAAGGTAAAATGTACTAATACCTTCTCCAATTCATGCTGGGAACACTGGCTATACCTCAGTCATCCCACCCTGTAGGTCCTACCAAAATACAACACATATACGCACATGTACATGTCTGTACGCACATAACACATACCCAGGTACAACACACACACCCTACCTGTTTGGCTTGGTGGTTATTGACAACATTGATCCTCATTCCAGCAGGATGGGCATGAAGTGGTGCCATAGCCTTCTGCTGTGGAACCTAAAACACCCAGGGTCATAATTTATCTGCAGAGTTCAAGTGGTCTGAGATAGACAGCGATCACAGGGTTGAAATACTGGAGGAGAAGTGTGTCTGTGTGTGTGTACGCATGCACGCAAAAAGGCCCTCCTGGGGGCTGGATCGATAGCACAGCGAGTAGGGCGTTTGCCTTCCACGCAGCCGACCTGGGTTTGATTCCCAGCATCCCATATGGTCCCCTGAGCACCACCAGGAGTAATTCCTGAGCGCATGAGCCAGGAGTAACCTCTGTACATCGCTGTGTGTGACCCAAAAAAGAAAAAAAAAAACAACAAAAAAGCCCTCCAGACTGCTTTTCCACCCAAAGCAGGAGAAAGGAAGACATTAACTAGGGCCCAAGTGACAGTGCAGGCCGGCCTCAATGAACCTGACTCAAGAAATGGGCCCTGCTGCTGTAGTGCCTACTGCCCAAATGCCTGTGAGACACGGCACTGCTTCCCCACTTCACAGGTGGCTGTGGATGGCACAAAGGCAATTCCACGCAGTGACTCACATCTCCGAGATCAAATCACTGCCTCTCTAAAGACTGGAGCACTAACCCTAGGGCCACAATAAGGTTCACAATGATGAACACAGTCAGTCCTCTTATTGAGTGCTCACCATAAAATGTGTATTCCACAAATGCTTGCTCCCTTCCCCTCTCTCACCGACACCAGGAGTAGCTCGCTTCACAGAATCGATCTCTCTTTCTCGCCCTGTGCCCCTTTCTTTCACAGGAAACCAGGCAGCACCTTGCTACTTCACATGATCTCTATATAAATAGTGGCAGGAAACTCTGTCCAAACTCTGCTGGCCCTGGTCAGAATCCCAAGTTGTTACTGGTCTTCAGGAATTCATTTGTGACCAGAGGCCCAACCTACCTGGATGGTTTTAGTGAGCTTCAGAGCAGGGGTCACTGTCCCGATGGGTGGGCTCATGAAGGAGGCCGGGGCACTTCGCTTCAGGCTGATCTTCTCCCGAGCATCGGCCACTGGGCGGGGCTTCTGGAGCACCACGCTGCTCTGCTGCTTTCGGGAATTCAGCATCTCTCTGGCATCCTGCACTTTCCCTTTGATGCGGAAACGAGCATCTTTCTGCAAAAGCTTTTCTCGGGCATCCTTGACTCCCAGCTTGAGGCGGGCATCAGCCAGGCCAATCTTCTGCCGGGCATCAAATCTCTGCTGGAAGGTGGCTGTGCGTGTGGGCTGGCTGAGAAGGCCCTGCTGGAGCCCGACACGCGCTCGAACACTGCCAACTCCAGGTCTGACACTGAGCCTGCAGTAACAAAGGCAAGATTAAGCGAACCTGGCAAGCAAGAGCAGCCATGCGAGCAGAGCTGTGGGAACAGAACAGACTGCTCCCAGAGCAACCAAGAAGCTGCTTTATGCCTAAGGAAACAAACCTGTATCACTTCATGGGGCTTCTACCTTGGCCGTGTGTAAACATCAGAGCTGACCTCTTACTAGCGCCAACAGGCTCCTCTGCTCTCCAGACACCACCACATTCTGGCGAAGAATCCCCACCATCCCCACAGGAAAAGCAGCAGCCAACTTGAACCCCTAACACCGCAAGAGCAACCCTGGGGGTCTCCAGAGCTCTTCTCACAGCCACACTCTCAATCAGACCCCTCAGCACCCCATGAGGTTGACTATATGATACCCATTTTACAGTAGGTTAGGGGAAATGATAACCAAGGGTGACCACCGATAGTCTGGAAGCCCTGGGCCTAGAACCAAAAAAGCATAGTGTAGTCTGGCCAGGAGCCAGAGAAACACACTCTGGGTAAGAAAGAACAGGAACCGTGTGAGCTTTTTCTACTCACACAGAGCACCAGATGGGGTGTGTGCAAACTCTGCAGTGTCCTACCACACACATACCTGAGTGGCATAGACCCACAGGTTAATGGCCAGTTGCACAAAGCTCCTGCACTTCAGTGACACTTCAATCCCAAGTTCTGGGCCTGCTATCCCCCTGGCCGCCCAGCTCTACACACAGGGTTCCCGCGAGTCCCTCTTATTTGGCAACTTGCCAGAACAGCTCACAAACTCAAATTTTACGCCTACTGATTACCATGTGGGTTGGAGCACATATTCTACTGGCGTCTCAACACTATATGCAAAGTGCTGAATGGTACTCGTAACACACGAGGATGATCTGGGTTTGCTCCACAGCACATTATGGTTCCCTGAGCAGAGCCAGGAGTAAGCCTTGTGCACCACTGGGCATTTGGCCCAAGAGCCAAATAGTAAAAACAAAGAGAACCCCATTAGGTGTGACCCAAAAGCAAACAACTGAAAAAGATAAGAATGTATGGAATAAGAGGAGCAAGCAAGGCATGGGGGTGGGGCGAAACACAGGTGGCTCTCCACAGGCTGGAGGCTACACTGCATGGCAAGGTCCCCAATCAGGAAGCTCTCTAACCACCTGTGTGTGGTGGGGGGGATTTAGGGAGCAGGTTTATTCGTTTATTTATTTGCTTTTTGGGTCACACCAGGCGATGCTCAAGGGTTACTCCTGGTTTTGCACTCAGGAATTAGTCCTGGCATATGGAATGTTGGGAATCAAACCGGGTCAGTCGCACACAAGGCAAAGGCCTTACCCGCTGTACTATCACTCCAGCCCCTAGGGAGCAGTTTTGCAAGGATGCTGATCCCAGACACATTTCTCAACAATTTTACAAACAATTCACTCAGCACACACTGATCCCCTCTGGAGCAGACTGTGGGCTGGACAATCAAGTCACCAAAAAGCATAGCAAGAACAGGCAACCCAGGGGCCCCAAAGTGGGGTGGCAGGAAAATACCCTAACAATTCCAGATCTTCTCTAGGCTCTGAGAGGAAGGGCCAAAATCTGTCTGGGTGTCTGGCTAAGCAGCAGCAACTCTGCTCCTGGGCCTCGGGGGCACTGAACTCAGCCCTGCCCAGTCCCCTGCTTGTCTCCCAGATCACTTACACAGGTGGAAACTCTCTCTTGGGAGCATCCAAGTTGCAAATCATTAAGGCACTTACTGACAGTGCTGCCTCCTCAGCAGGCTTAAGACTCCTAGGCCTCAGCCCTGCACTAGGGGGATGACAATGCTCAAAGGCCGAGTGCTGCAAAGTGTCAGGGAATCCCAGCCTCCTATCTTCCCTGAAGTCACCTGTCACACTAACACCTAATTCTTAAAGAGTTGTTGAGAACGGGGGAGGTGTATCAGATTATGCCTGCACAGCTGGGGCTGACCCCTGCTTCTGAGTCCAGGGCCCACAGCTTTCTGTTAACCCTCATCCCAAGCCCCAATGGAAGAGGAGTGATGGCTGAGGATTTCTCTGAGCCAGCTCTCACTGTTAGTATGTGCCCTTTGAGGATCTCGGCTGCCACCACTCCTAGCTGAGAGGGGGGCCCCAAGCAGCTGACACATGGGGTTACACGAGTCCTGAGCCTTAAGAATGGAGCCGCAGGCCACTCACTGGCACGAGGAGGGTGAGATGCCAGTCACTCACAGGCGTTTTAGGGAAGACAGCTGAGAAGCTGGAGACAAGCATCAATGGTGGAAGCGTCTGAGCACTGCGAGCAACCAACAGGATGAAGCAGCCTAACTCCACCCCGTCTGTCCCAAATGGCCCCAGCATGGACATGCCAGCACCTTACCCACTCTATTGTCTCTCCGGCCCATGGTGGGGGACATCTAGAAAAGATCAGGTTAAGTGAGGGCACTGGAGGCATGCTTTCCCCAATGAAAAAGCATTAAACATTCTTCTTTTGGTTCATCTGCTTCTGCCTGTAACTAAACCCTCAGACAAGAGTGTTTAGGTCTCAAAAACCTTAATGTGTTCATACCGTTCGATGACTTCCCTTCTCTCATCAGCAGCAATGGCTGTCTGAAACTGAACTGAGAACTCACAGGGGCCTAAATTGTTTTAGTTTTTGGGTCACACAAGGCAGTGCTCAAGGGACCATATGGGGTACTGGGACTGAGCCAAGATCAGCTGTGTGCAAGGCAAACGCCATATCTATAATACTATGATTCGAGCCCCAGGTCTAATTGTTCAGTAGCATCTGCCATGGCCACGTGAGGGAGATCAGGGCTTATATAAGATCTGATAAAGAGGGCCATTATCACTCACTGCACAGCCTGTCTGTTAAGAAAGGCACAGAAGCTTCAGCTAGGATTCGAATCTATTTGAGCAGCACAGGAGGTGCAGAGGGAGGTGGTTAGTAGCGGACACAAGGAGCTCCTTCCTCCCCTCTATTCCAGTCTTCAGGTTCTGGCTACATCAGCACTTTCAAATCCTTTCACGAGAGCTCTAGGGGGTCTCGGTGTCCAGGCCTTGCAGAATCACCGCCCTCTGCCTGCATGAAAAGCAGCTATTCATCCCAGCAGGCAGCAGGGCTGGATAGAAGGCAGGCATTAGTCATCAAGAATTTTTCCAACAAACACTCCTGCAAGGGGAGGTCTCTGAAAGAGTCAATTATGTCCCGAAGACCTGCTGAGGGTCTCTCACAAAGCCCCATCATCCCCCTCAGCCAGAGTCTGATGACAGATCTGTTCTTGGCCTCAGAAAATGTTTGGGAGGCGGATGGGAGAAGCAGGTGTAGGGGTTTAAGTCTATCAATCATTGGACCCCATCCCCCACCATGCCCCAAGAGCAAGTCTCCCTGTGTCCAGGCCCTGGCAGGCACTAAACTACTCCATGGAATCCCGAGTGCCGCTGAGAGGGAACACACACTCCTGGACCCAGCACTTTCCCTCCCCCAAGGCCCTGCCTGGAGTGAGGGGCCTGCAAGAAGACCAGGGAAGGGGCGAGCCAGTAACCTGTGCTAGATGCCGCCATCCCATATGGTCCCCCAAGCACTGCCAGGAGTAATTACTGTGTAGAGCCAGGAGTAGTAAGCCCAGAGCATTGTTGGGTGTGGCCCAAAAAAAGAAAAACAAACAATTCAGAACAAAACAAAGACTAGGAAGGGAGGGGCTGGAGCAATAGCACAGGGGAGGGTGTTTGCCTTGTAGTAGGCGGACCAGGGTTCGATTCCCAGCATCCGTATGGTCCCCCAAGCACCGCCAGGAGTGATTCCGTGATTCCTGAGTGCAGAGCCAGGAGTAACCCCAAAGAAAGAAAAAAAAAAAAAGAAAAAGAACGACCAGGGAGGGCAGAGAAGCAGCTGGCTCTGCAGAGTATGCAAAGATTCAAGCCTGCAAGAAGGTCCTGCTTATACCAAGGACTTACTGATGGCTTGTGACACCCAAAATGTTAGGGGTGATCCAGGGTTCCCAAAAGCAAAACCTGTGATCCCGCCCCTTGAGCCAGCCCCTAGCTCTCTTCAGTATTACTACTCTCAAGCAGTATTGGTTGAGGACAACACAAAGCTGCCTCTTCTGGACTAGGTGCTAAAAGAATCCAATTAAACAAGCAAACAACCCCTTTACCCTAAGAATCTTGTGCAGGTGTTTCATTTATAACAGACATTCTGGGGCTGGTGGACACTTGGCTGACCTGGGTTCAACCCCCAGCATCACATATGGTCTCCAAGCCCAACCAGGAAATGATCCCAAGAGTACTGCTGGGGGTACCCCCCCACCAAAACAAACAAACAACCAAAAAAAACCCTCCAAAACAGTAATTATTCTCTCCAAGTTGCAGAGCCGGTCCATTAAATTTGTATGTCCTTGATTTTACTGCAACAAGGCACCAAGCAATGATGGCAGCCAAGACTCCCGCAACCGCCAGTTCCTAGGGCTGCCCTCCCGCCTCAGAGGCCTAAGAGTGGCTGCCCGAAGTGCACAGAGAGTAAGCCAAGCTCCAGGGCTGAGCCATCCAACCAGAAGGGCCTGGACCGGCTAATGAATAGTGATCGTGGCACACCAAAGGAAGGAACTGCAGGACGCCAACACACAATCCTCGGGGCTGCACGGAGGCCGCCAGAGATCTCAGCAACCCGGAAAGGACTCAGAACACTCCTGCTTTCTCTCACTTCATGTGAACTGAAAAAGCAGTGATTAACTGGGGCAGAGGTAAGCAGCAGCAAGACCCTTACAAGGCTCCATGAAGACAAAGAATGTCATCCTTCCAAAACACATCCCATGACCAGTGGGGAAGGAGGTTACTCTTACCCAGGCTCACTTTTGCTATTTCCACTTAAGAATGACAGGTTCTTCCTCAACTTTTGTTATTTTTTTTTGTCTTGGGGCCACACCCAACAATGCTCAGGGCTTACTCCTGGCTCTGTGCTAAGGAGTGAACAGTCCTGGCGGGTTTGGGGAACCATATGACTGATATGATTAGCTGGGGATAGAACCCATTTCGGCTGCATGCAAGGCAAATGCCCTTCCTGCTGTACTACCACTCCAGCCCCTCTTTCTAAATTATTAAGCTCAAAGTTCTTCTTGGAATGGTCACTGTCATCCCGTTGCTCATCGATTTGTTCGAGCGGGCACCAGTAACGTCTCTCACTGAGAGACTTATTGTCACTGTTTTTGGCATATCCAATACGCAAGGGTAGATGGTCATGGAATGTAAAGGTGGTTTTCGTCGAAAGTGAAGAATTGAACCCAGGCAAGAATTGAACCCAGGACCTCCACATCCATGTAAGGAAAGCAAACACTCCCTCGTGAGTCATCTCCAGCCAATCAGTATGAAATTAAGGCACTTGCTTTGCACGTGCAGACCTGTCTGATCCCTTGCACCACACAGTGCCCTTAACACTAACAATAACCCCCAAACAGAATCGAGTGTGGCCCCAAATCCCCCCAAAAGGCAAGAAATCATGGTTTGGGTCAGAACAATAGTACAACGGGGTAGGGCACTTGTCTTGCAGGCAGAGACCCAGATTAGATGCCCAGCATGCCATATGATGCCTTAGCAATAGTACAGTAGGTAGGGCACTTGCTGGGGAGGGGGGTGGAGGGAAAGAAGAGAGGGAGAAGGAGAGAGATCCTGAAGTTTCAAAGTTTCAGTACAGCTACTTCATCTATTTTTTATTTTTGTTGATGCCAGGGATCAAATGGAGGTTGTCACATGTGCAAGGGAAATGCTCTACTGCTGAGTGACATTCTTAGTCCTAAAGTTTCTCCTTCGAAGCAGGTAAGAAACACTATAGGAAATATCAATGGTTCACTGAAATTGTTAGGACATTCCACAGTTCTTAGGACCCCCTACCCGTAACGCCTGCCCCTGTCTAGTTTGTCCTTCTGTTGGCAGTGCTATCTAAATGAGGTTAGCAAATCTGATTCAACAGCATCAAGCCCAGGTCCTTATGCCTGCTCTGCCTGTACTTTCACCAACCCAGTCTTCACAGTAACAAAATACCCGCACACTGAAAAAAACAAACAGGTGGTTAACTGCTTCCTTTAAAACAAACAAAAGACATCGTTTGGAGAGATAGTACAGAGGTTATGCAGCCTGCCTTGCACAAAGACGACCCGGGTTGGATCTCTGGCATCCCATATGATCGCCCAAATACTAACACAGGTATGATTCTCCTGAGTGTAGAGCCAAAATTTAAGCCCTGAGCACTGCCAGGTATGACCCCAAAACACAAAACCAAAGTTAACAACAAGAAGAAAAAAAAGTAACTCTCCAATTGGGTTAGAGATTAATACAGTGAGTGGCGTGCTTGCCTTGCATGCTGCCAACCTTAGTTCAACCCTTGGCATCCCATATGGCTTCCAAGATGCGCCAGGAGTGATCCCTAAGCTGAGAGCTAGGAGTAAGCCTTGAACAAAGCCAGGAAAACCTCCTAAGCCCTCCTACCCCCCAAAACACAAACCCTTCAATACTGGGGGTCCGAGAGACAGAACAGAGGTTAAGACTCATGCATGTGTGAATGAACCTAATTCTAATGCAATCTCCAGCACCAAAGGTTCCAGAGCATAGCTGGGTGCAGCCCTGGAGTCCCCGACTCCCACTGGGCCCTCTCCCCCCCAATTCCCGCATGAGCAGGGCAGCTTCCTCTAGTTCCTCCACTGAAAAAATGGCCCATTTGGCTCCCAGGTCTCCTGAGCAGCACTTGTACCCACCCTCACCCTAAAAGAAAACTTTTACTCTGCCGGGCAGTCCAGCATGAGCTGAAGGACAGGGTGCACAGGATGCTGTGGATTTCATCTCCATCTTTATTGTAGTACCCAGAAGACTTCCTGGAGTGACCTGAGCCCTCAGCAGAGACTGTAGCCCCCAAGCACTTGCTGGGGGTGGCCCAAAGAAACAAAAGCAAACAGAAGACCCTCAATCCTGATGACAGTTAACACCTATCCACTGCTTTTAGGATCTGTCAAGGGCATATATTTTATTTTTCTTTTTGGGTCATACCTGGCGATGCTCAGGGTTACTCCTGGCTCTGCACCCAGGAATTATTCCTGGCGGTAATATGGTGAGACCATATGGGATACCGGGGATCGAACCCGGGTCACCCACGTGCAAGGCAAACTCCCTACCTGCTGTACTATCGCTCTGGCCCAAGGGCTGAAAATTTTTATAACATTATGTTAACTACTGGCATTCATAGAGTTGATATATTTGCTGCACCCTTGCCTCTACCAAGCGTCTTCGCCACCCTCCTTATATAAATTGTAGGCATTCTCTTCTCCTTCAATCCCCCCATTCTTTATGAACTCAGTTCTGTATCAATTGCCAAGGGTTTGTGGTATTAAATACTGCCTATTCCCTACCACACTTTTACAAAGGAAGTTAGTTACTTTAGCTCAGTCCTGGCTCTTTTGTATCATGGCTAAAGGCAGGGAATGGTTAAATGACTTGCATAAGATCACATGTCAGGGCTTAATAGGCTGCTTTGCACAGAAGCCTGGGTTTGACATGGGCACCACATGGTCCCCCTTCCACCCCCTGGAAAGATCATTTAAAAAAGGCTGAGAGGGGCTGGAGTGATAGCACAGCGGGTAGGGCGTTTGCCTTGCACACGGCCGACCCGGGTTCAAATCCCAGCATCCCATATGGTCCCCTGAGCACCGCCAGGAGTAATTCCTGAGTGCAGAACTAGGAGTAACCCCTGTGCATCGCCAGGCGTGACCCAAAAACCAAAAAAAAAAAAAAAAAAAAAGGTTGAGAATAGGCAAAAGAAAGGAGTGGAGCGCATGCTCTGTGTACAAAGCTTAGTATCACTGAAAGCTCCCCACCCTCCAAACATGGGCTAGAGTTCACGCCTTGCATACAGGAGACCTGGGGTAGAGCCCTAGCTGGCATGGTCCTCTGAGCTGGAAGTAGTTACTGAACACTGCTGGTTACACACCACCCTCCAAAAAAGATAAAATAGCTCAACAAAACAGGAAGTGGGAGATGCAGGGAATTGAGCCTTGGCCCCAATGCTGTAGGAAGCTTGCCTGGAACCAGCTGACCAGGGACCCCTGCAGCGGGGCTTATATTTTACTGAGGCATCCTGCTCCATTGGACCTTTTATTGGGGCTCTTGGGATACTCCCTACAGGGTGCCCTCATTTGTTTCCATTAACTGGCTACTGAGTCCCTCCCTTCTATCTCCCATGGAGTTTCTAATCTCCTGCCTGATCCTCCCAGAACAGTCTGTCTCTGGCTTTTAACTCTGCACGCATTTCAGAGGGATCATCCCATCCTGCATATGAGGCTAATAAATGTATAAGTTCTTTATCTGGTTTGTCTTTGTTCCCAAGCTCCATCTGGACTCCCAGGAGAAATAAATCTGGTTTTGCAAGTGTGGCCAAGTGAAATCCAGCACCACCACCACCACCTATAGTCCCCAAGAAAGACACAAGAATAAGCCCTAGGCATGCCAGATACAGCCTCTAAATTGTTTCTTTTTTCTTCAAAAAACGTTATAAAAAAAAAAAATGCGCCCTAGGCTTAGCTCTCCGGCCTTGGGAAGAAGGGTGCAGTTAATGACGCTCTTTAGGCAAAAGCCCATGATGGTCGCCATCATTTGCTCAACACTCACGCCTGGCAGACTCCAGAGTGGGTTTTTTTGGGGGGAAGAAAGGGGGAGGTTCGAGGCTCAGGGGCTGCTCCTGGAGCACTCAGGCCTCCTGCATGCTCCGTGACCATCCCTCCCCCCCCCTTCTTTCTAATTCTGAGGAGTTCACGTGGCAGTGCTGGGGGCTCCTGCTTCTGTGCTCAGGGGCTGCTCCTAGCGGTGCTGATGACAATCAGTGAGGTCTCGGCCCCCAAAGTCCATATTCTTCTTTTTTGTTGTTTTGGGGGTGGTGGTACTCAGGGGTTACTCCTGCCGGGGCTCACGGGACCATACAAGATGTCGGGAATCGAACCCGGGTCAGCCACGTCAGCCGCGTTTGCCGCCCCGCTGCGCTATCGCTCGGGCCCTCGAGTCCATTATCCTCAAACCCAGGCTGGACCGATCCTCCCAAGGCCAAACAGGAACCCGGGGACAAAGGCGTCTGCTGGGCCAGCAGGCGGCGCCCAGGTGGCCCCGCTGCGCGGTACGGGTCCGGCTTCCGGGGTCCGCTTCCCCGCGCTCCAAACATCCACCGCCCCACAAAGGGCGACATGCGCCGTCCGGTGCTCCCCCCCCCCCCCGCACATCCGCCCCCACCTGCGCCCCTCCCCCCAAACGCGACCTCCACGGAGCCGCTCCCCGCACATCCCTCCCAATTGCGACCTGCACGTCTCCCGCTTCCCTCACACCCCACCCCAACGCGACTCGCGCCCGCCCCCGCTTCCCTCACACCCCCCAAACGCGACCTGCACGCCCCCCACTTCCCTCACGCCCCCCCAACGCGACCTGTGCGTCCCCCCCGTTTCCCTCGCGGCCCCCCCGCTTTCCTCACGCTCCCCCCAACGCGACCTGCGCGGCCCCCGCTTCCCTCACAACCCCTGCTTCTCTCACCTCCCCCAAAACGCCACCTGCGCGCCCCCCCTTCCCTCACGACACCCCGAACGCGACCTGCGCGCCCCTCCCCCCGCTTCCCTCACGCCCCGCCCAAACCTGACCCGCGCGCCCCCCCTTCCCTCACACCCCCTGCTTCTCTCACCTCCCCCAAAACGCGACCTGCGCGCCCCCCCTTCCCTAACGCCCCGGCCGAACGCGACCTGCGTGGCCCCCCGCTTCCCTCACGCCCCCCCCCAAACGGGACCTGGTCGCGCGCCCCCCCGCTTCCCTCACCCCCCCCCAAACGGGACCTGCGTGGCCCCCCGCTTCCCTCACGCCCCCGAACGCGACCTGCGCGTCCCCCGCTTCCCTCACGCCCCCCCAAAAGCGACCTGAGCCCCCTGCGCCCCCCCCGCTTCCCTCACCCCCCCAAAAAAACGCGACCTGCGCGCCCCCCGCTTCCCTCACACCCCCCCGGGGACGCGGCCCAGGAGGCCGGGGTGCGAGGGGGCGGGGCCCCGCCAGGAGCCGGAGCCCCGAGGAACGGTCTGAGGGGCCCGAAGCCGAGTCGCCCGCGCGGCTCCCAGGCGGGCGCGCGGGGCGCGGGGACCGCGCCACGGCACCTGAGGCGAGCGCGGCGGCCGCGCGAGGAGCGCCGCCGCGGCGTGACGAGACGCGGGGCCGACGGGTCAGGGCTCCGGGCCCCCAGCCGCCGTCCCCGGGGCCGCCCCTCCCCCCTCCGCGCCCCCCCGGCCCCGCGGCGGCCCCCCACCTCCCGCCCCCCGCCCCCCGCCGCAGACGGAGCCGAGCCCCGCGGGGAAACAAAGGCCGCTTACCGCCCCTTCACCGCGGCCCCGCGCTTCCGGATGAGCTCATCCAGAGAGATGTCCGCCATCTTACAGCGCCCAACCCGCAGCGAGCAGCAGCCGCAGCTCCCGACTCCCGAGACCGCCTCGTCGCTCGCTCCCGAGCAACTAGCAGCTTCCGGCGCTCGGCCGACTAACTCTCGCGACAGCTCGGCCCGGAGCAGGACCGGAAGGGGCGGGGCGCATCCCGTGAGCCTCCGCGAAGGCCGGCGGCTCATCTGCATACGACGGCCAAGCGCGCTACCCTGCCCGTACCGCTCGCCAAAATGACCCAATTCGAGCAAGAGCCACCACGATCATGCGACGGCCCAGTAGGCCCGGCTTCAGAGCAGGAAGAATCTCGGTTTATTGCTGCCTTTGCGTAGCCACCGTAGGGTTAATGAGAACGGAACTCATTACCCAGGAAGTCAGTGGGTTGCCTCTTTATGCCTTAAACTTATGAGTAAGGAAAATAACGATTCGGGGTGACGCCCGAATCCTCACTGCTAATGTGAGACGAATTTTTGAGCGGGTAAAGGTCGACCCTAAGGTGACCCGCCTACTTTGCGGGATGCCTGGGCGAGCGATCTGCCCGACCCTTTTATTCCGAAAAAGAAGATTATTTCGGTGAGCGGTGGATGGTGTGGGGTTATTGACAACGAGTGTGGTCTCAAAGCGTTTGGTGGGAACAACCGGGCTGATCTCCGCTAAACGCGTAACTGGCAGTCGGTCGAGGTACTGCCCATCGAGTGGCAGTTTTTAATTCACTGTAAACAAGGTCCCTCCCCGTCGCCAATAAACGCTGACACCCCGGAGTGCTCGTTCGTTTCGGCTTTTCATCCAGCCGCCTGAGCTGCGTACCGCTATGGGAGTAGCCTAGGCCTGTTTGCCGGCTACCGACCTCCCCTTCTACTTCCTTTCTTCCAGTTTTCGCGTTTGGACCACACCCGGCAGCATTCGGGTGGGGCTGTTCGTGGCTCTGTGCTCAGGGGTGACCCCTGGCGGTGCTCGGGAGCCAAGACAAGCTCCTTCACCCTTAACCCCGAGCCTCTCTAGTCCTGCTGTAAATCCATCCCCGGTGGCCGAGTTCTGTACGTATGATATTAAAAGGAAAAACCGGCCAGAAGCTGGTCAGCCCAGAGCGGGGCCTCGCAGAGGCTGGGGCACCCGCGCGCGACCGTGACGGGCTCTGTGCGCCCTCTTTTTCTCACTCTGAAACCTCCCCTCCCTCTCCCCTAGGGGCTGGGGAAAGGGGGACGGCTCAGTCGGGGTCAGACCTTGGAGGGCGGGTGCTGACGTCATCCGCTGTGCCTAACAGGAAAAGTGAAACATAAAAAAGTTTTTCCATTTTTTGTCTGGCTGGTTTGGAGCCACTCCCAGTTCTGTGCTCAAGTGAGTTGAGCACATTCCTGGCGGTGCTCGAGCCACACCGTGCAGTGCGGCAGGGCAACCTGCTCCAGACTGTGGAGGGCCACGGGTTTTTCCTTTTTTTTTTTTTTTGCTTTTTGGGTCACACCTGGCAATGCACAGGGGTTACTCCTGGCTCATGCACTCAGGAATTACTCCTGGTGGTGTTCAGGGGACCCTATGGGATGCTGGGAATTGAACCCGGGTCAGCCGCGTGCAAGGCAAACGCCCTACCCGCTGTGCTATCGCTCCTATCTCTCCAGCCCCCGGTTTTTTCCTCTTTAAAATGTTGGGCTCCACCTAGCTGTGCTTAGGACTTACTCCTGGCTCTGTGCTCTGGGACCACTTCTGCCGGTGCTAGGGCTCAAGTCCAGGTGTGCCATGTGCAAGGCAAGTGCCTTTCAGTCTGTACTAGGTCTCCAGCCCCCAAATTTTGTTTTAAGCCAGTACAATAGGGTCACTAGCTGGGGTCCACTCACCTCCATGTCAGCAGGCGGTCCTCCCTGGAGCACCGCAGTGCTGTGGGAACGTCTTAGGACTGAGGTCACCTGAATGGGGGCTGAGGGAGTGACCCATCCAAGGCAGCAGCCTTGCCGGAGGGAAGGGACTGGCTAGCTGCTTCTAAGGACAGTGCTTCTGCTGGCTGCAGCGAACTTGGAACACAGCCACTGAGGCTGGGATAAAGGAGCTGGGCGGCTGGTTTGGAAGCCGACCAGAGAGGTTCCCTGCTGGAGCCTGGGAATGGGGCTGCCCCCGTGACCGTCAGGGAACCACACCCAGGCAGGCTCCCTGAGGGAGATACGGGCCCAGAACTGACACAGAAGTTGGAAAAACAAAAGGCATTTTATTAACTCTTTTATTTTTGGCTTTGGGACACACCGAGCAGTGCTCAGGACGTACTTCTGGCTCTGTGCTCAAGAATCACTTCTGGGGACTAGAACGATAGCAGAGCAGGTAGGGCGTTTGTCTTGCATGCAGCCGACCGGGGTTCAATTCCCAGCATCCCATATGGTCCCCCGAGCACCGCCAGGAGTGATTCCTGAGTGCAGAGCCAGGAGTCAGCCCTGAGCATCGCCGGGTGTGACCCAAAAAAGAAAAAATCACTTCTGGTGGGGCTCAGGTGACCATATGGGGTGCCAAGGATCGAGCCCAGGGTGGCCACATGCACGCAAGAACGCTGTTCTACCGCGCCAGCCCAGGGCCCACACCCTTCTGTTCCTGGGTTCTGTCCTAACCGGGATCCGAGGGGATGGTGCAGAAGATCGGTTCATTTTTTATTTTTATTTTTTTGTGGGGGTGTTTGCTCGGGGGTCACTCCTGGTGGAGCTAAGGAGACCTGATGGGGCACTGGGGGTGGAACCAGAGTCAGCTGTGTGAAAGACAAGTGTGCCATCCTCTGTACCACGGCTCCAGGGCCCTCGTCTTCGCTTTTTTTTTTTTTCTTTTTGGGTCACACCTGGCGATGCTCAGGGGTTACTCCTGGCTCTGCACTCAGGAATTACTCCTGGCAGTGCTGGGGGACCATATGGGATGCTGGGAATCGAACCTGGGCCGGCTGCGTGCAAGGCAAACGCCCTACCCGCTGTGCCATTGCTCCAGCCCCTCGTCTTCACTTTTCATCTCAGTGGTGCCGGGGAGCGAACGAGGCCCTCGGTGGCGCAGGGCCAGGCGCTGCCACGGCCGGGAGGAGCCCCGGTCTCCTTCAGTTCTCTCGGCCCTGGTGGTTTGGGGGCTGCATCCTCGGTGCTGGGCACTTGCAGCCTCAGAACTGTGCCCAGGCCTCCTGCAGACGTAGGCTCCGGCCCCTCCCCGTGGCCCTCCCCAGCTGCCCCCCAGGGACGCGGCCCCCCCAGCCTCCAGCAGCTGCAGTGACGAGGCTTGGGTACGGTTTTACTTCGTGGTTTATTCTGCTCATAAATGACTCTGAAAAAGCCGGCACGCGCGAGGCTAAGAACAGGCTGCTGTCGGAAGGCAACGTCGGGGCCACCGAGAAGGCTCCGGGCCGTCTGCCCGAGGCTCTGCTCGGTGCCCGGGCGGGTGGCAGGGGGGCGAGTGGCGGAGGGAGTAGGCACCGTCTCGGCTCGGCCCCCGGAGCTCACAAACTGGCCCCCCCAAGTCCCCGTGTTGGGATGTGCCGGGGAAAGGGGTGAGTTTAGAACAGCCGCCCCCCGCCCCGCACCCCCTCACCCACGGGAACCCCTCACGGCCTGTCAAGGGGGGCCTTGAGGAGCTCGGGGTCCCCCTCGGGGCTGATTCCGGACCGTGGGCCGCTCTGCGAGGGCGTGGGGCACGGGCAGCATCGCCCTGCGGCGTGGGCGCCCCGGGGGTTCTCAGAAGGCGAAGCAGCGCTCTGTGGGGTGGCCCACGCGCTCCAGGCTGGGCAGGCAGGCGTACTGGATCATGGGCGGGGGCCCGCACATCAGCACCAGCGGCTGCTCCTCTGGGGCCGGCAGGTGCGCCCGGATCATCTCCTCGTTCACGAAGCCCTGGCTGTAGTCCCAGGCTGCGGGCGACACGGGCGACACGTGACCCCGAGCTCCCCCTCCAGCCACACAGTGCCCGCTTCCCCCGGCCCTCCGAGGGGGGACAGAGGCCACCCCACAGATAGGGAAACCGAGGCCCAGAGGAACCAGAAGGGCCGGTGGAGGTGGGGGTGGGAGGCAGAGCCCCTGGGACTAGGTGCTCAGGGGACAAGAGGGAGGGGAGGGGCCGGGCACCCCTGCAGGCACAGCCCCGTGTGGCCCCCCAAGGACCCGGGTGCCCACCAAGATCAAAAGCTGCACTCGGTGATCCCGCCTCATGCATATGTGCACATGTGCACACATAGATGTGTACATGCACACACATATGCGTGCACATCCCCGTAACACACATGCCCGGGGCCCACACAGCAGCCACGGAGCCGGCCCAGCAGCAAGTGCCCCACTTGCCCCGTCGGCGAGACGTGGGTGCAGGGGACAAGCAGACCCCAGAGTGTCTCTGTCCCTGTCCCGCTGAGGCACCTGAACGTGGCGGCCAGGCTCCGGCCAGCCAAAGACGGGGGAATGAGGCTCCTCCTTGGGGCTGGCCCAGCGGCCCTGCTTTTCAGGGGGCATCCCAGAGCCCACCTGGCGACTCAGGGATCACTCCTGGCTCTGCACTCAGGAATTACTCCCGGCAGTGCTCAGGGGACCACATGGGATGCTGGGGATCAAACCGGGGCCAGCCTCATGCAAGGCAAATGCCCTCCCCGCTGTCCTATCACTCCAGCCCTCCATCTGTCCATTTCTGGGGGACGGAGAGGGGCCATACAGGAGCTCCGGGCCCCAGGACGCCCGCACCCCTTGCCCGTGCCAGCCCCCAGCCCGCCTCACCTTCGGGGGCTCTGTCAACTGTGTACCAGAGCTTGAAGCGCGTGGGGTGCTCATTCCTCAGCTCCTCCAGCTCGGGCCGCAGCAGGATGTCCTTCTCTGTCTGCAGGGGGCGGGGCTGGCGGTCAGCAGGGCTGGACAGGCAGGTCCGAGCAGCCCGCCCCATCCACTGCGGGGCCAGGCCCCGTGCTCCCTACCCTGCCCTCCTAGGAGCTGACCAAGGAGCCCGAGGTGGGGGGTGAGGGGGTGCGAGGGGCTTGTGCCACCGAGGGGGGTGGGGGAAGGTGAGAATTTAACAGGTGGAAAAGGCAGGAGCAAGGACAAGGGCACAAGGGCAGGGCAATCACCATCCCCCCACCCCCTCTCCCCTGCCTACACAAACTGCCCCTCCCTCCACAGCACCCCTCTGTCTCGCCCCCAGTGATCCCTCTGCTCAACTGCCCCCCGCCCACCCAGCGTGGCCCTGGAAAGTTGAGTCCTGTCTCCCGCCTCCAGGAAGTCTTCCTGGATCTACCCCTGACAGTCTCGCTCCCCAGTGCAATGACAGATCTTTGCCCTGTGTGCCTGCAGGTCACTCAGACGGTCTCTCGTCTATGAGGGCCACTCGCTAGCCAACCTCTCCCGAGTGCAAGGCTCGCCAGCTGTCCCCAGGGAGGCAGGCTGACCACAGGAGGGGGGTCTTCTGTGCTCCCCCACCAGCCTGTCACCAAGCAGCTCTGCACTCTCAGGAGGCGCCAGCAGGGGGCGCTGAGGGTGGCGCGCAGGAGGGGCCCAAGCCCGTGTCCTATGGAGAGCGCCCCCGTCTGAGGGCAAGATGCGGGGCAAGACGGGACGGCAGGGAAAGCACCAGAACCTTCCGGAAGGGGCTGTTAGCTGGCAGGGGCCTTTTAGCCCTTCTCCCTGGGCACACCTGTGGCTGCGTGTTTGTTTCGGGTCACACCTGGCAGTGTCAGGGGCCCACGTGGTGCCGCTGCCCGTCTGCGAGGCCCCGCCCCGCTGCCCCGTTTGCTTCCGGTTTGGTGGGGGCCACACTGGGCAGGGCGCAGGACTGAACGTGGGCTTCCCGCGTACAGGACATAGACAAAGCATGTACAGAGCATGGATGGAGCATGGACAGTGTTCAAAGCATGTGCTGAGCATGTATGATGCATGTACAAAGCATGGTTGAAGTGTGTATAAAGCATGGACAACACATGTACACTGCATGTATGAAGCATGTACAGAGTATGGACAAAGCATGTAGAGGCTTATGAGGCATGCACAGAGCATGGACGAAGTCTATATAAAGCATGTACAGGGCATGGGCGAAGCATGTACAGAGCACGTGCAAAGCCCATGGCAACCTTTCCAGCTCCTAGCTACTAATTTTACAGTTTTCAAGATCGGTTATTTTTTCAATCCATAAATTCGGAGGGCGGGTGTGGGTGAGCGGAATGTTCTGTTTTACGGGGCAACACGCTGAGCTTAGTTTACTCCCAGCTCTGTGCTCAGGGGGCCGTGGGGGGCCGGTACTTGGGGATCAAGGCGCAGACCCTCCCCGGCTCCCCCCGCCCCTGGCCCGGGCTTCCCCCGGCGCCCACGGACCTGGTTGGCGAAGAGCAGGTGGCACACGGTGTGGTCGTCGGGGTCCTTCATGACGGCGCGGATCACCTGCAGCATGGGCGTGATGCCTGCGAGAGGGCGGGGTCCCCCTGCTGAGTGGGCGAGGGGGGCCGCCCACGCACCTGGCAGCCGGGGGGCCGGGAGGGAGGGGGCGCCCACGCACCTGTGCCTCCTGCGATCATGCCCACAGACTTCACCGTCCGCACCACCGGGCTGGACTTCTTGTCCGGACGGATGGCGAACTTGCCTGCGGAGGGGGAGGCGGCCGCGGCTCTCACACGCGCCCCCTGCAGGGACCCGCCCTGCGCGGGGAGAACCCTGGCCAGCTTGGGGGGTGGTGTGGGGGGTGGGGTGGGGTGGGGGGTGCCAAGTAAGGTCTCCCAGCTTCAGACTGCAAGGGCATGGGGGCCGGGAGGGGGGAGGGGACAGCTGAGGGGCACAGGGTGGAGGCCGGGAGGGGGGAGGGGACAGCTGAGGGGCACAGGGTGGAGGCCGGGAGGGGGGAGGGGACAGCTGAGGGGCGCAGGGTGGGGGCCGGGAGGGGGGAGGGGACAGCTGAGGGGCGCAGGGTGGGGGGGCCAGGAGGGGCCGGGACTTCAGTTCAGCACTGAGCCCTCTGCAGCTCCTCAGTCAGCCCCGCAGGGAGGGCCCGGGGGACGCCCTGCACTGGCCAAGGTCCCCCATGGACGAGGCACCCCCAGAGGAGAGAGGGTGTCTGGCCCCGCCCCGCGTCACCTCTGCCCTGGTAGACCAGCAGCCCGTTGGGGCCCCGGAACTCGATGGTGTCCCCGATCTTCATGGCCTCCAGGTACTGGGACATCTTCCCTCCAGCGGGAAACTTGGGGTGGGTGTCCTTAAAGTACACCTGCGGGAATGGGCCCCTGCTGGCCTTCCGCTCTGACCCTTGGCACAGAGCCCCCCCCACAGCCCCCCACACGTGACACCCCCTTGAAACATGGTGGGGGGGCAGCGGGCACCCCCAACCTTCACCCAGGATCAGGGGTCAGGGTATAGGCGGGAGTTGCCCTGCCCTCCCCATTGGGGGGGCCACCTGGTGCAGGAGTCCAGCTAGAACCCGTGCCCCCGGCATCCCACCAGCTCCCCACGCTGCTCCCCTGCTAGATGCCTCCTGACCTCAGGGCCTTTGCACCTCCAGGCTCTTCCCTCCCCAAGCCAGTCCCTTGGGCAGCTCAGCCTCCCAGGTCCCTCTCTGCTTTCGGGGCTCAGGGGTCTGGGGAACCCCGCAGGACGGGGGCAGGCTCGGGGTCTCTGCGCCCCAGCCCTGGCTCTGAGGCTGCTGGACGTGCACCCCAACCTCAGCCCCCATGGGGCTGCACCTTGACGACCAGGTCCACGTAGCCCTTGTCGTCGTCGCTGGACACGGGCGTGTAAGGCCGGATGACCAGGTTCCCGTCCACACGAGCCGAGAGGTAGATGTGCTGGCCTGCAGGGGTGCGGGGGGGGGGGGGCAGTCGATGGGTGTGATCACACACGCATTCCGGAACCTGATGGCCACCTCCTCCCTGAAGCCCCCCTGGGCGGCCCCGCGGGAAGGACTCACCGATGGGGAGGCCCAGGATGTGCTCGGGCGTGGGCAGGGCGAAGCGGAAGCGCCGGGTGTCATGGTTGATGACCTGCAGGGAGGGCCGAGCTGTGGGGGGCCCCCGGAGAGGGACTGCGGGTGTCTGGGGAGGGCCCCCGAGGACAGGGCATCAGAGAGGGCGGCGGAGGGGCCTGGGGGGAGGGGGCCGCGCTGGAGCCCCCAAGGCCGGGCTGGAACTCGGGAGGCCACTTGGACACCCAGAAAATGGGAGGGGGTGCGCGGCCCCCCGCAGGGCTGGCACCCCCCACCCCCACCCCCGCGGGGCCAACGGGGCCCCGGCACGTCCTGGGTGAGACCCTG
Organism: Sorex araneus; assembly: GCF_027595985.1. NCBI lineage: Eukaryota > Metazoa > Chordata > Mammalia > Eulipotyphla > Soricidae > Sorex > Sorex araneus. The sequence goes on from NC_073307.1 coordinate 97,747,763, forward strand.
GCATCACGACGGGCCGAGGCTCAGGGCAGACACAGGGACACTTTTGGAGGAAGGACAGACGGACGGACGCTGTGCTGGGCCACCTAGCTGGTGGAGGGAGGGGCCTGCGGACCACCCGGCCCAGCCGCCCCCAGGGGCTCCTGTGGCCTGGCGGGCACAGTAGACGCACCCCCAGCGCGTCCCGGAGGAATCACAACTTCCGAGATGGAACAGGAAAACAAGCGGTTTAAAGGGCAGCGGATCCCAGGCCCGATGATTCACCAGGGGGGGGTGTCTGGGGATCTGGGGGGGCGCCTGCTTCTCCACTGGCTGAGACGGCAGCGGCTGGCAGAGAGCGGGTGGGGCTGCTGGTGTGTGGGGGGGGGCAGGTGACTGAGCCTGTGACTCAGTTCTCCCCTGCCACACCCGGGCGGGCCGGGTAGCTGCAGGCGCCAGAAATAGCAGCAGGGGCGGGTGGGGAGGGAAAGGGGGGCGGCAGCGCAAGGGGGGCAGCCCCCCGACCCGGGCTGCAGCCCAGGTCACCGGCAGGGGCGCCAAGGGAAAGACAGGGGGGCAGAGACCCAGAGGGGCCCCGGGGAGCCCCCTACACTCGAGGGGAGCCCCCTACACTCGAGCCGCGGGGAGCTGCCCCCAGGCGTCCCAGGGGGCGTGGCCACGGTCAGAACAAAACAAAGGGAAAGGCCCTGGGCGGGCCACACCCAGGCGGCCAGTCTGTGCAGCAGCAGCAGCAGCAGCAGGAGGGAGGTGGCCACGCCCAGCTGGGCCAGGGCCTGGCTAGTCCTGCAGAGTGGGGGGCTCTCAGCGCGCCCGACCCCCACAGCACCGCTGGCTGCAGGCCCGGAGGCCAAAGTGGGGGGGGGCCCAGGAGGACTCCGGCGGGAACAGGACGGCCCTGCTCCCCCCTGGTCCGGGAGGGGGTCTCCCATCATGGCCCTCTGCGGGGAGCTGGTGGGTGGCGGGCTCGGAGGAGGAGCAGGGGTATCTCACACACACACATGCGCATGCACATGCGTGCGCTCCCACCTCGCGGTCGATGAGCCGCAGCGGGTACTTGACGTCGGGGCTCTCGAGGGTGATGGCCGGGGCCGCGCGCTGGAAGAGCTTCATGAACAGGCTGTAGAGGAACCAGACCGGGGAGAGGACCACGTGGCCCAGCTGCAAGGGAGGGACAGACGGGTCAGCGCGGGGGACGCGGGCGGCCCCTCACCCCCCCACTCACGCGCGCCGCCAGCCGGGGCGTTACTCGGCCTCCGGCCTCCGGTGCGCAGCGTCCCTAGAGACAAGTTCCTGGGAGCCCCCCCTGCCCTGCGCATGGTTATTAGACAAAGAGAAACGCGATACCCGGCGGCGCCTGGGCCACCCCGTGTGCAGGTGACGCGTATGCCGGTGGCCTCATTTGCGCTACACCGTGACCATCTCCACGGGCCAGCAGGCGCCCAGAGACGCTCGGGGTTCGGGGGTTGGCCGTGCACGTGGGGGGCCCCCGGCTCGACGCCCACAGCGTCCCCGCAGCATGGCCGGGACTGACCCCGAAGCGGGGAGCCGGGAGTGACCGCCCCCAGACCGCACTGGGAGCCCAAGTCACAGCACACGGGACCCCCAAGGTCCCGCGCTGCCTCTCCCCCTCCCCCTCCCCCCACGCCCCCCTGGGCGGCCAGGGAGCTCAGAGCCCCGCTCCCTCCTCCCTGGGCAGGACTGACCCCACCTCCCAGGGTCCAGCGGCCCCCACCCTTGGCTGGGCCCCCCCAATCTCCACCCTTGGGTGGGTCTGGCCAGAGCCTGAGCCCCCAGCCTCAGCCAGGGGAAATGGGGCAGCCACTTCCGGCGGCCGCCCGGGGAGCCCTGGTCGCACGGGGTCTGCGGCCCTGGAGCCAGTCCTGCCCGGCAGATGAAGGCACCAGAGAGGGGCTGGGGGAGGGGGGCAAGGCACCAAGATCCCAGGCCAGGCCCAGCCCCTCCCCCCAAACCGGCCTTTCGGCTTCACTGGCCAGCAGGGCCACTGCGGTTTCTGGCCCTTTGTAGGGGTCCGCCGGGCTCCGCCCCCAGCCCGCCTCCCTGGGGCCCTGCGCCCTGGCCGCTGGGGCTGAGGTTTCAGGGACACGGGTCAGGGACAGGGACAGGCCCCACCCGGGCCAGGGCACCCTCCTCCCTCACCCCTCCTGGGCTCTGCCACCCCAGCGGGCGACCCGGCCCCAGGTGCCGTGGCTGGGGTCCCTCACCCCGACCCCAGACAGGCAGGGCTGGCCTTCGCACCAGAGGCTGAGAGGGAAACTGAGGCCCACCAGGTGAACTCAGGGTGCCCAGGGCCCCCAGAGCAGACCCGTGAGTGTGCCCGTGTCCCCGCCCGTGTCCCCACACGTGCCGGCTTCCTCCCAGAGGCAAAGGAATGTGCGGGGCGGGGCCTCTCCCAGCAGGGAGCAGGGCCCCCCCATCCGCGACAGGCCAGTCGCTCTTCCCTCAACACCCCCGCGCCCTCACCCCAGCTCTCAGGCCTTTGCGCTCTTCCCTCAACACCGCCGCCCCCTCACCCCAGCTCTCAGGCCTTTGCACATGCTCCCCGTTGGCCCTCAGCAAACTCCTATTCTTCCCGTAAAGCCCAGCTCCTTGGGGCAGCTGCCCCAGGCCCGCCACACGCAGACTCCCAGGTGGCAGAAACCACCCGTTAGGCCAGCAGGGGACCAGCACCCGGAGCCAGGCCCGCAGCCCGCGCCCCCCCGCGCCCCCACCTGTGTGTCCTTCGGGAGGAGGCAGGGAAAACTTTATATGAAAAAGGAGGAAACTGAGGCAGAGGTGGGGGGAGGAGACCCTGTGTGGCCTGGGCCCAGGCCGCAGCTCACTGCCCACACCTGCTCCCAGACCACCCCAGATGGGGACCCTGAGTGGGGAGGCCGGGGCAGGGGGCCAGGGAGCTCAGGCCCCAGCCCCTGATTTATCTGGAAGCCCCCAGGCTGGAGGCCAGATCCCACCCGCCCCCGACTCTCAGCCCTCTGGCATCCTTGGGGGAGGGGGGCATCCCGGCATCCGGCAAACAACAACAAAACCAAAAAGAACAGGGCAGTCGCGGGGCCTGTGCTCCCGTGGTCAGACGGGCCCTCGGAGGCGGCAGGTGCTCACCCAGCAGAGGGCCTGCTCTGTGCAAGGCTGGCGCACGTGTGTGTGTGTGTGTGTGTGTGTGTGTGTGTGAGTGCGCCCCCCCCCCCAGGCCTCACTCACAGTGGGGGGCTGCACAAGCCCTCCTGCCTGGGAGGCTGGAGAGCAGCACCCCTGTGATGAGGAAAGTGGCCGGATTCAGGTGACACAGGGGCCGGGGGGACGCCAGCCCAGAGCGTGCGTAGCCGGGTGCTGGGGAAGGCCACAGGGCCGCCTCCAGGAAGGGGGGCCTGAGAGGCTGGCAGCCACCCCCACCCACCCCCGGCCCTCGCTGGCACCCGGTGGGCAGAGTAAACAGGAGGGAGACGGCCACAGTCTCACCGGCTCAGCTGTATACGGGTGCGCATGCACACACACACGCGCACACACACACACACACACACACCATCTGCCCCAGGCCCAGGGACCAGGGGGGGCTCCTTACAAGCCCCCCACCTGCCTCTCCTAGAGACCACAGGAGACAAGAAGGGGCTGCCTGCACCCCAGAAGCTTCTGGAGAACGACCCCCAGCTCCACGTGCCAAGACTTCGGCCCCGGGACCCTGGCACCCACTCTCCGTGGGCCCGAGACGCCCCGACGCTCAGGCCCAAGCATGGACGCCTGCGCTGAGGGTGGTCGCCCGCAGACCCCGCTCACCTGCCCTCAGCCTGCGGGATGTTCAGCACCTCCCTGGACCTTGGGAAGCGGAAGGAAGCGGGACAGCGGGGAGTTCGGCCGAGGGGCTCCTGGCTCAGAACGGGGAGCCCGGGGGAGGCGGGCAGAGAGCAGCCGGGACTGACCTGCCCTGTCAGGGCGGGCTGGGGGGCGGCAGGAGCAGCGCCCGCAGTGCCTGCAGCTCCCAGATAAGCCGGGGAGGTGGGGACTGGGCACACGGGGTCCCGCCCGCCCGCCCTGGCCCAGCACAGGGCACAGGGCACAGGTCTCCAGACTCCCGACGGGGTGGGCAGCGGGACCCCAGCACTAGTGCTCCCAGGTGGGGGCTGGAGCAACAGCACAGCGGGGAGGGTGTTTGCCTTGTACGTGGTCGACCCAGGTTCGGTTCCCAGCATCCCATGCGGTCCCCTGAGCACCGCCGGGAGTAATTCCTGAGTGCAGAGCCAGGAGGAACCCCTGAGCATCACCTGGTGTGACCCAAAAAGAAAAAAAAAAAAAAGGACAGGACCCTGGGGAAGAGGGGGATGCCCACACACTCACACTGGCAACTCGGCCCCCTGGGGTGAAAGTGCCCCACCCCAGGCTGGCCACAGAAGCCGGACAAGAGGCCCTTTGACTCAGCCTGCCGGGGAGGCGCCCGAGGCATGGCCGCTGGGGTAGACTGGGTCCCTAGTGTCACTGGAGTGAGGGTGGGACAGGCCACGAGGTGGGTGAGTGCTGGAGTGGGAGTGCGGGAGTGAGTGCGAGTGTGGCAGTGAGTGTGTGTGTGTGTGAGTGCAGGAGTGTATGTGTGACTGTGAGTGCAGAAGTGTGTGTGGGCGTGCGTGTGAGTGTGGAAGTGAGCGGGAGTGCGGGAGTGGGTATGCGGTGGCAGAGCGGTTGGGTGCGTGCCGGTGCCCACAGGCGCTGGCTGCCGCCCCGACGGACGGGGCGGGGCAAGGGGGCGGGGTGACCGGAGATGACAGTGCAGAGGTGACGGCACATGGTGGACTTTGGAGCCCTGGGGGTTCGGGCTCCTTTATAGGTGCTGCGGGGCGGGCCGGTGGCCAGGTGGGAGCCGCGGCCAGCTTCCCTGGCCAGCACGGCCCGGGCGGGGGTCGCCGCCTCCGCTGCGCCCCCAGAGCCGAGGGGCGGAGCCCTGCCCAGCCACCGGCCACTCCCCTGGCGCTGATACTCCCCGCGGGAGCCTGCGCTCAGCCCCTAAATCTCAGTCGCCTGCACCCGGGCACCCGCGGGGACCCGGCTCCCGCGCGCAGGCCCTGGGCAACCCGGCGGGCACACGCTGGCCCGGGCACCCCGCCGACACGCTCCGGCTCCAGCGCGCACTCGAGGGCGCCCCGGCACCCTGGCGGGCACACGCTGGCCCTGGCATCCTGGCCGGGCACACACGCTCCATCCGGCACACACCGGGAGCACCCGGGCACGCACGGCCGCACTCCCGCACAACCGCGCGCGCGGGCACGCACGGCTACCCTCGCGGGCGCACGAACTTCCCCGTCACACACGCTCCGCGCAGGGGTGCCAGGGGGTGCCAGGGAGTGCCAGGGAGTGCCAGGGAGTGCCAGGGGGTGCGGGGGCTCCCCCACAAACCCGTAAAGCCCCGCGAGGGGGCTGCGCCGGGGCTCCAAGGCCGGGGGCGGGAGTCAGGGCGGCCCCCGCGCCCATCGTGGCGGACTCCGACCCCCGCCCGCCCCCCGCGCGCCCCCCACGGGCCCGCCGCCCCTACCGTGCTCAGCTGGGCCCCCATGATGCCGACGATCGTGCTCCGCCGCCCCGAACGCTCGCATCGGCCGGGCCCGCGCGCAGGACACGCCCCCACCGCGTCGCGGGAGGCGGAGCCCGAACGGCCACGCCCCCGGAACGCCCGGCCACGCCCCCCCGCTTCCGCCCGCCCGCGGGAGCGGCCCCGGGGCCGCGCGGTGGGGCCTGCGGGCGGCAGCGCCTTCCTCGTCCCGGCTGCCACCCGGAAGGGACACGGACGCCCCCTCTGGGCGAAGCCCGCAACCCGGAAGCCGGGCCCCCAGCCTCTGAGTGCGCCCCCTCTATGCCTCCAGGTCCTCTTCCAGGCCCTTTTTTTTTTTTTTTTGGCTTTTTGGGTCACACCTGGCGATGCACAGGGGTCACTCCTGACTCTGCACTCAGGAATCACCCCTGGCGGTGCTCGGGGGACCCTGTGGGACGCTGGGAATCGAACCCGGGTCTGCCGCGTGCCAGGCAAACGCCCTACCCGCTGTGCTGTTGCTCCAGCCCCTCTTCCAGGCCCTTTGTCCCCTCCTGACATGGCTGCCCTCAGCAGGCTGACCGCCCCCGCCCCTCCTGCACCCCAACCCATGGCTGCCTCCAAACAGGGGCTTCCTAGCCCTGATCATTGAGGAAAGGAGTCTTGGAGGTTTCCCTGCCTCCACGCACCCCAGAATCTGTGGGCGTCTTAAGGGCAAGACAATGCCTTTTTCTTTCTTTTCTTTCTTTTTTCTTTTTTTTAGTTTTTGGGTCACACCCGGAGAGGTTCAGGGGTTTAGTTCTGGCTCTGAATCAGGAGTTACTCCTAGCGGTGCCCGGAGAACCCTATGGGATGCAAGGGCTGGAACCAGGATGCTGCTTTGAGGCACCTGCCTGCCTGGCATCCAGTAGGCGCCAAGTAAGTGCTTGAGTGAGTGACGCAGACTGTGGGCTCTTTGTGTACCCAGCCGTGTAGACGTTAGGGTTCGGTGTTGATAATCTCCCCCTCTCCGAACCGGCACCAAGAGTTCAGCCAGTAAGGCAACACACAAGCGGAGTTTATTTATTTATTTATTTATTTTGTTTTGTTTTTGGGTCACACCCAGCGATGCACAGGAGTTACTCCTGGCTCTTCACTCAGGAATTACCCCTGGCGGTGCTCAGGGGACCATATGGGACGCTGGGATTAGAACCCGGGTCGGCCGCATGCAAAGCAAACGCCCTACCCGCTGTGCTATCGCTCCCGCAAGCGGAGTTTATTAAGCCAGCTAGCTGGGGTCTAGCTTCTAGGCAGACCCTGAGCCAGGGAAAAGCTGCTAGTTTGATAGTTACTGCGTACATCATAGCCCGCACTTACACATTCAAACAAAAACGTAAGTGAAAAATGCAAGTTTCATGATTCAGAAGAAAACATACTTTTGGGGCTGGAGCGATAGCACAGCAGGTAGGGCGTTTGCCTTACACACGGCCGACCTGGGTTCGATTCCCAGCATCCCATATGGTCCCCTGAGCACCGCCAGGGGTGATTCCTGAGTACAGAGCCAGGAGTAACCCCTGAGCATTGCTGGGTGTGACCCAAAAAACAAAGAAAAAAGAAAACATACGTTCACGTAGTACAAACAAGCAGTTACAGATGGGTGAGCTGGACATGTTTCCAGAACATTCTGGCAGCTCCCCACCCTGCTTGTGTCTGGGGGGCGTCTATGGACAGTGAAGAGCGGCTATGAAACAATTTGCCAAGGCTGAGTTTTCAGCCCAAATGACCTTCCCTCGCAGATGGCCAACGGGGAGAAGCGAGGTTTTTTAGAAAAACAAAAAAGGTTTAAGTAAGACAAAATGTGAAGCAGGAACCAGGCACGATGGAGTCGCTCCCGCCCCGCTCCATGTCCAACACTCAGGGCTTACTTCTGACTGGGTTCAGGGGCCCTATGGATCGGACCCGGGTCTTGGGCAGGTTCTGGGTCCTGTGACCTGCCAGCCTGAGGTGGTCCCTGCATTTGCTCCCACAGGAGGCCCGGGGTGAGATGGGCGCAGCCAGCAGGTGGGTCATGGGTGGGCATGGGCGGATCAACAGGCCAGAGCAGTGGTGCCAGGGAGGGCCAGGGTCGGGGCTCCGGACATGAGGGGTTCTCGGGGTTAGGCCGCGAGTGGGGGGATATTTCAGCGGGTAGAGCACTGGTCTTATGGTCCCCCAAGCCCCGCCTGGAGTAATTCCTGAGTCATAGAGCCAGGAGGGGGCCCTGAGCAACTCCAGGGGTGGCCTAAACACCCCCCAAAAAAAGAAGACCATATATATTTGTGAAATATATAATTTAGTGAGCTAAACTGAAGCTAAAAAAGTCTGTTTTGAAATGTGAAAGTGAGGGACCGGAGTGATAGGCTTAGATTCAATCCCCGGCATCCCACATGGCCACGCCTTGCCCACCAGGAGTGAGCCCGGAGTGCAGAACCAGGAGTAAGCCCTGAGTACAGCGGGTGCCCCCCCCCCAAAAAAAAACGGTGAAATTGGAATAGTGTTAAAATTGGTGGGGTAAAAATTATTTAACCTGGGGCTGGTGCAGTAGCACAGCGGGTAGGGTGTTTACCTTGCACGCGGCTGACCCGGATTCGATTCCCAGCATCCCATATGGTCCCCTGAGCACCGCCAGGAGTAATTCCTGAGTGCAGAGCCAGGAGTAACCCCTGTGCAATGCCGGGTGTGACCCAAAAAGCAAAAAATAAATAAATAAAAATTATTTAACTGGAATTTAAAGTAACTGATTATTTAAGAAAAGTAAACTTTGGTGCTGGAGCGATAGCACAGCGGGTAGGGCGTTTGCCTTGCACGCGGCCGACCCAGGTTCTAATCCCAGCATCCCATATGGTCCCCTGAGCACCGCCAGGGGTGATTCCTGAGTGCAGAGCCAGGAGTAACCCCTGTGCATCGCCGGGTGTGACCCAAAAACCAAAAAAAAAAAAAAAAAAAAAAGTAAACTTAAATTTTGATTCCTTTCTTTCTTTTTTTTTTTTTAATTGAGATAGCTTTGGTTTATAACACATGTACATGTTGTAGGAGTATAATTTCACACCTTTTCGAGTGTGTGCGCTACCACACCATACCAGTGAGCAGTTCGAGTCACCCTCCACTGACACCCATTTAAGCCACTTGGCTCATTCCTCCCATTCCTCACTCTCTTCCTTCTGGTATCTACCATTTTTCTTTTCAGTCATTTATTTTGTTGCCTTATAGTCCACATGTGAATGAAATCATCCCATACTTGTCTTCTTTATTTCTGAGTTACTTTATGTATCATAATATCTCATATTCTGCCCACATTGTCAGAAATGACAGGATAGTACACACACACATATACACACACACACACACACATATCCACTTTTTCTCTATACACTCATTCACTGATGAACACTTAAATTGTTTCCTTGTACTGATTATCAGGATGAGGGCTACAGTGAACCTAAGGGTGTGTTTTTCTTTTCAAATTAGTGTTTTTATATCCTTTGGATAAAAAAACCCAGCTCTCGGAGGCTTGGTTAACTTATAGCCTAGCTCTCCCTCTGGGAGAGCCTGGCAAGCTCCCCATGGTATATTCATATGCCAAAAACAGTAACAATGCTGGGTCTCATTCCCCTGACCCTGAAAGAGCCTCCAATGCGGCACCGTTGGGAAGGATGAGTAAAGAGAAGCTTCTAAAATCTCAGGGCTAGGACGAATGGAGACATTACTGAGACCACTCGAGAAATTTGACAATAAACGGGATGATGATGATGATGATGATGATAAGGGGTCTGGGGGTTGGTACACCCACCATGCTCAAAAGCTCCTTCAAACTTAGTGCTTAGGGGTTCTCCTCGGCTGTGTCCGAGACGGAATCCAGGCTCCCGGCCTCTGTTCCTACTCCGGCCTGCACGTAACCCCCCGCAGCCGCCTCCATCCTGCCTGCACCGGCACCCCCAGCCCAGTCTGTGTACCCAGCCCCAGAGGAGATGGCAACGCCTGTGGACTTCTAGAAGCTTCCGTAGAAAGCGAGCCGTCCTGCTGGCCTGGCGTCAGCAGCGTGCCCGCAGTGGTCGACCTGGCACTGGGCAACCAGGGTGGAAGTGGACACCACAGCCGTGAGAGGATTCTGCCCGCCTGTTGGGTGGCCCTGTGGGCAGGGCGGTCACTGGGGAGAAGCTGTGTCGGCTGACTCTGCTTGTCACCTGCTGCGGCCCAGGGAAACTGTCCCCCACTGCCCCGCCCTGCCCAGGCCTGCCCTCCCCCGCCCATTCTTCATCTGAATCTCAGCCTGGCCCAGGGGGGGCCCAGGAAGTCCTACTTTGCAGGGGAGACCCATCACCCTTCCCCCGCACCCCGCCCCCTCCGGTTCCCCTGCCTCAGGGGTAGGTGGCCCTTCAGAGGGGTGGGCAGCCGGCTTTCCTGGAGGACAGGCAGGGCTAGACTGCCCCAAGTCCATGGGGGACTGGTCTCCTACAGGTCAACTTAGGGGTCAGAGCGTGGGGGTGGGCTGATCTCTGGGTCCTCTAGAAATGTGGGGTATGAAACCCCTCAACTTCTGATATTCGCTCCTGAGGGTCTCCCCTCAAGGGGTTTTTTAGGGGCGAGGGGTTTGGGGGCCACTCCTGGAGGTGCTCAGGAGCTACTCCTGGCTCTGTGCTCAGGGGTCGCTCCTGGCGGTGTTTGGGGATGGAACCAGGCCAGCCCCGGGGCACGATCAGCGCCTTCACCCTGCGCTGGCCTAGGGGCTGACCGCCCTCAAGCTTCTTCCTTGGAAAAATCTACTCTAGGGGGCGTGTAGCGGTGAGGGCTGGAGAGATAGGACAGTGTGGGGGGAGGGGGGTTGCCTTGCATGTAGCTGACCCGGGTTCGATCCCAGCGTTCCATATAGTCCGCTGAGTACCACCAGGAGTAATTCTGGAGTGCAGAGCCAAGTATGGCTCAACATCAAAACAAATAAACAAAAGAGTATAAGGAGAGGGGCTGGAGTGATAGCACAGCTGGTAGGACATTTGCCTTGCACGTGACCGACCCAGGTTCAATTCCCAGCATTCCATATGCTGGGCCAGGGGTAATTCCTGAGTGCAGAGCCAGAAGTAACCCCTGAGCATCTCCGGGTGTGATTTTCAAAAAGAAAAAAAAAAAGAGTATCAGGAGAGCCCTCAGCTTCTGCACCGCCCCCACACGCCCCCACCCCCACACGCCCACTTTGTTTTCTTGCGGGGAACTCCCTGCCCTTCACCTTAATGCTCCCCCAAGCTCAAGGCTCCTTCTTTTCTTTTTTATTTATTTTTTTGGCTTTTTTGGGTCATACCTGGCGATGCTCAGGGGGTCACTCCTGGCTCTGCACTCAGGAATTACTCCTGGCGGTGCTCAGGGGACCCTGTGGGATATTGGGAATCGAACCCAGGTTGGCCGCGTGCAAGGCAAACGCCCTGCCCGCTGTGCTATTGCTCTGGCCCCACGGGCCCCTTTAAACATTTTTTGCTCTGGGGGTGATTCCCAGCAACTCTTGGGAGGGGAGTTGCTTCCAGTGAACCCGGAGGACTGGGCTCAGGTTTCTGGTTACAAAGCCTGTTCTCAACCCCATGAACTCTCTCCAGCCCTAAAGCAAATGTTTGAAAGGTTATATAATGCTGGGGCCGGGGAGCGGCAAGGTGGGGGGTGGGGTGGGGCCCCGTGTGGGACCAGAGACGGTTCGATTCGCAGGCGGAGCACTGCGCTCCGTGAGCTGAGCACTGGCTTGGTCCACGACACCAGAGGGTTTCACCAGCCCATCCGGAGGCCGCCCGTGGGGTCCTGCCCCGCTGTCCACACACCGTGCCTCGTCCTCTCCAGCTGGAGGGGTTTCTGGCCCAGGTGGTCCCCAGGTCCGCCCCCGTGCCGCTTGCTCCTGTCTCCCTTCACAGGCGCCGTCAGACGGGTGGTGAGGGAGTGGTGAGTCCTTCATCCCGCCCGGCCCCAGGCCTCTCAGGGCTCAGGTGCTGGCCTCCACTGGCAGATCCTGGATCCACCCCAGGTGTGGCCCTCCCCCCCAATAAAAAAAAAGACCCTCCATCCTGCTCACAGAATGCTTTGCTCTCACTCTCACCCTTGCTTCTGCCTTTCCTCTAACATTAGGAACTATTTCGAGCCCCGGCCGCTGTGTCCCCGAAACCCAATCACAGCCGGGCTCACAGCCAGACTCCACAGGCTCGGGATGAGACTCATCCATGAGTGAATCTGTTGGAAAACTCATATGTGTGGGGTTGTGACCCAAATCTCCAGGGTCTCATGGACTCGGGAATGGGTAACCTCCCCCCAAATCCCCTGTTATTTTTTTTAAATAATTTTATTTTATTTTATTTTATTTTTGGTTTTTGGGTCACACCTGGCGATGCACAGGGGTTACTCCTGGCTCTGCACTCAGGAATTACTCCTGGCAGTGCTCAGGGGACCATATGGGATGCTGGAATTTGAACCCGGGTCAGCCGCGTGCAAGGCAAACGCCCTACCCGCTATGCTATCACTCCAGCCCAAGAATTTTATTTTATTGAATCACCATGTGGAAAATTACAATGCTTCCAGGCTTAAGTCTCAGTTATACAATGCTGAAACAACCATCCCTTCACCAGTGCCCATATCCCACCACACAAAAAAAAAAACACACAGTACACCTCCCATCCTGCCCCCCCAGCCCCGCCCCCCTCCTTGTAACTGATAAATTTAACTTTACTTTCTATTTACTTTGGTTACATTCAATATTTCAACACAAACCTCACTATTATTGTTAGGAGTTCCCCACTAGAGTTAGACCTGTTGTGAAGAGATATGAGGTTTTGGATTTCTGTACTTTAGCAACTAAGTCCAGGGAGATTTCTTCCAGATATTGGATCATTGCAAGCTTGAAAACCCCATCTGTGGTCGTCATAATATGGCGGTCACCACGCCCTTCACCCCCGGCAAGGAAGAGGCGAGAGAGAGAGAGAGAGAGAGAGAGAGAGAGAGAGAGAGAGAGAGAGAGAGAGAGAGAGAGAGAGAGAGGAGAGAGAGAGAAATACCTTTCCCCTCCTGGGCGGGCATTGGGCTGAGGCTTAGTTCTCAGTCTGGGGACATTCTGTGAGGAGCTGCCTATGCCGAAAAATTTAGCTGGCGTCTGGAGTCACGCTCGTGCAGCTTCGGAGAGGCTGCACACACATGCGGCCCCCAGGATCACATCTTGGCAGCAGGCCCAATCCCCTGTTCTTCCGGGATCCTGGCAGTCACGCCCATGAACTGCCTCTGGTACCATATAAGCTCATGATCCATCCATGATCCAGAGACTCACAAATAAATATCAGAAGTGAGCAATAAGCTGCAGAGATGCTTCTGGACCCCAAAGTTACCATCCAGTATAAAAAATTTAACTCCAGGGGCTGGAGCGATAGCACAATGGGTAGGGCGTTTGCCTTGCACGCGGCCAACCCGAGTTCAAATCCCAGCATCCTATATGGTCCCCTGAGCACCGCCAGGAGTAATTTCTGAGTGCAGAGCCAGGAATAACTCCTGTGCATCGCCAGGTGTGACCCAAAAACCTAAAAAAAAAAAAAAATTTAACTCCAGGAGTGCTGGAGCAATAGTACAGCAGGTAGGGCATTTGCCTTGCATGCGACCGACCCGGGTTCAATTCCCAGCATCCCATATGGTTCCCCGAGCACTGCCAGGAGTAATTCCTGAGCCAGGAGTAATCCCTGAGCATTGGTGGGTGTGACCCAAAAAATAAAAACAAATTAGCTCCAGCTATATTCAAAATTTGAGAATTCCTTGCAGGCTGGAGCGATAGCACAATGGGTAGGGTGTCATTTGCCTTGCACACAGCCAATGCGGGTTCGATTCCTCCACCCCTTTCGGAGAGCTCGGCAAGCTACCAAGAGTATCCCATCCACATGGCAGAGCCTGGCAAGCTACCCATGGCGTATTCGATAAGCCAAAAACAATAACCAGTCTCACAATGGAGACATTACTGGTACCTGCTCGAGCAAATCGATGAGTAATGGGATGACAGCGACAGTGACAGAATTCCTTGGAGTGACCCCTCAAAACTCCACACCACTGATGTACCCAGAGTAGCACACCACATTGATGGGATGTAAAGTAGAAGGCAACCCATCTCAATCAAGAAAGTATTAACACACAGGCTTAACCTGTAACAACAGGTGAGTAATCTCGTATACAAGGGCTTCATGGCTAGGGTGAGATACAGCAATCTTCACACACTTTCTTCTAAGGAAATCTGTTTTGATCATTGTTAGTGAATTATTCATAGCAAGCAGTACCAAATAAGTTAATGAGGGCGCACTATTGTGGCAGGCTTGGGTGGTGGCTGGTGGGTAGATAGGGAAGGCCCCTCCCAAGGCAATGGCAGTGACTTTCCTGAGAAGTAATAATAGCCCTGAAGTTACAAAAACCAACTTGGCAGGGAAAACAAGAACTGAGGCCTCACCTGGCTCACCCGGGCCAGGGACAGACCCAGAGAAGGCCGGACCCCCACAGAGGTGACCGAATTCAGCAGAGAGGGGAACTGCAATTGAAGACTTGAAGGAAATTCCCAGGGAACTACAAAGACTTGAAGGAGGGAACTTAGAAGCTGTCCCTTTGTGATTTTACCAGATCAAACCCCCACATCTGGCAGAAGACTCCAGACCAAGGCAACCTGAGAATATGCATATAAAGACCGCCCTTCAAGGCCACTCAAGGTTTCTCCTGCTTTGGGGGGAGGCCCAGGCTCTCTCTTGAGCGTGGTACTCCACTCTCTCCCGATTTCTCTCCCTCCTCCCCTTCAAAACCTCCTAATAAAATCTGTTTTACTTCACTGCTCGTCTACTCCTGAAGTTCTTTTCTGGGAGCTTCAGAAATAAGAAATTCAGAAACAGGCGAGACAAGAACCCCAAAGCCCAGGTAAGGCCTGGGACTGACTTTTCTTTCCTGCAAAATCTTGCTCCAACCTGAGTCCATGGCTCCCCGAGAGATCGGGTGGTGGGGATCAACCAAGGGGACGTCAGGTGTGACTCGAAGACCACCTGGTGGGCTGGCGGGGGTGGGGAGGAGGACGGGCCAGGGTCACACTGGGGGGGGCTCAATCGCAGGCTTTATCAGCTCCAATCCTCCCAGCAGGTCTCTCATCCCCCCTCACATACGCCACCTGCTATGGCACCCACCAATATCAGGAAAACTGGGAATAATGGTGGTGGGACGTGTCGGGGTGGTGGGATTGGTGCTGGAATATTGGATACAGAATATAGTAATTCAGTATCCACTGTGATTTACTATATTGTGAACAACTTTATAAGAATTAAATCAAATTAGGGGCTGGAGTGATAGCACAGCGGGTAGGGCGTTTGCCTTGCACGTGGCCGACCCAGGTTCGATTCCCAGTATCCCATATGGTCCCCTGAGCACCACCAGGAGTAATTCCTGAGTGCAGAGCCAGGCGTGACCCCTGTGCATTGGGTGTGACCCAAAAAGCAAAAAAAAAAAGAATAAAATCAAATAAAAAAAATATGTTTCTAGGGCCTGAGAGAGGGCTCAGGGGTCAAATGTTTCACAAGGAATAGAACCAGAAACCCCCTCTTACCCCATGCCCCACCTCGGGCCCCAGTTCCCCTGAGCTCTGCTCTGAAGCCCCCTGCTCCCCTGCAAAAGAAACATTTCTGGACTGGAGCAATAGCACGGCGAGGAGGGTGTTTGCCTTGCACACGGCTGACCCGAGTTCAATCCTATAGGGTCCCCAGAGCACTGCCAGGAGTAATTCCTGAGTGCAGAGCCAAGAGGACAAACAAATGTCTCGGCACCCAGGATGTCGCTGAGGTCACGTGACTGCACCCTGAGGAATAGCTGGAGCTTTTTTCGGGGGGGGGGGGGTGGGAGGGCGGAGCCCCTCTCCCTGCTCCCCTTCTGCTTTTCCCTCCTTGCCCCCCTCTGAGATCAGGAGAGGTGGGTCACCTTCTCCTCAGGTTTCTGCACCTGAATGGGGCTGGCTGGGCCCTCACCGCCCGCCCCACAGGCCTCAGACGGGGGAACCAGGCGATAGGTTGTCTGGAGGGGGGGCCCAGGCGGGCCCGGTGCCCAGCAGTAAGGGATCCTACTCTTTCTCTCAAAGCCTTTAGCATCTCCTGCTGATCTTGGCCTGGATCACTTCTCTGGCCTGGATCACTTCTCTCTGAGCTGGTTGAACCAGTTCCTCAGACCTTTGTCCTAAGCATTCCTCCTGCAGCCTGGAACAGGGGTGGGGGCGGGGCAGGGGGTGTGGGGAAGCAGGGGGGTGCTCCCCCTGCCCCCACCCCAGCACCCCTAGCCCCTAAACTCCTGGCTGTAATCCTGCAACCCTGAGAGCTGCATCTCTCGTGTGTGTGTGTGTGTGTGTGTGTGTGTGTGCGCGCGTGTGTGTGTGTCTGTGTGTGTGCGTGTCTGTGTGTGTGTTGGGGGGAGGGGAGGTCATTTTCCAGAACAGGAAACTGAGGCCCGGAGAGGGGAGCGCAGCAGGGCAGACTCAGGAATGAATTCTGAGGCTCCAGCCCACAACCCCAGTTCTGCCCGGTGGTGTTGGGGGCAGGAGGTGCTGTGGGAGTCATGGTGGCCACAGCTAGAGCCCCGGAAAGAGGGTTGGCCCTGGGGCCTGGAAGGAGGAACACGAGGGCCCCCCAGAGGGTCTCCCCCAGCTCACCTGCGCCCTAAGCCAGGGTCCTTGTGTGTGGGGGCGGCAGGATTTCCCCACCCGACATGGGGCAGCAGGGCCAGGCCGCACCCCCTCCCCGCTCATCCCCACAGGGGGGCCCTAGGAGGTCCTGTGGTCCATTTGCTGGGCAAGGATGCAACACCCCCCCTTGGGCATCTGCAGTTGGACCAGCAGCTTCTCAGCAGGGGCCGGTGGCAGGAAGGGCACCGACTGGGCACAAGAGCCAGGCAGCTGGCAGTGCCAGCTCAGTGGGTCAAGGGGCCGCGCGGGGAGGGGTGCCGGGGCCAGCGGCCAGCTCCAGCCTGCCAAGCCTGTCCTCTGGAGGCCTCTGCAAGGGCCCTGGACTCTGGCACAACCCCTCCCCCTCAGTTTCGGATCTGAGAGGCCGGGCGGGAGCCGGGAAGTGTCCGCTTGCCCGGGGGGTGACCTACAGCGAGGAGACGCTGTCTCTCTGTGGCCCAGGACCCAGCTCCGAAACTCCCCCAGAGCTGGAGGCCAGCAGGACCTTCCGGACTGGACGTGGGGGGGGGGCTTAGTGCAGCTGCAGGGAGGTGCCTGCCAGGGTCCCGGTGTCCTCCCAGCAGGGAAAGGCCCCGAGGGCAGAGTGCCACCTTGCCCAAGGCCACACAGCTGCAGACCAAGGTCGGCCGGGCGGTGAAACCTCCTCATCTTTAGCAAGGTCGGGCAGTGAAGCCGTGAAGCCGCATCTGTTTGCGTCTGAAATGTCCCCTCCCTGGAACGCGGTTATCTCCTTGTCTCCCCTGAGTGGGGGAGGGGGGCGGGGGTCCCCCGCAGCCCCTCCTCCCCTCCCGCAGAGATAGTCCCATTTTGCAATCCCGACACCAAAGGAAGCTGGTGCATTTCCCCAGAACTGCGACAACTGAGAGAAGCTTCCAGATCGGATGGGCCAGGCCCCGCCCCCTTCTAGATGAGGGCTGCTGGCGGCAACTCTGAGGGTGTCACCGCTCAGCTCCGTCTGAAGACCCCCACGTCACCCTTCAAAGCTGTCCCTTTAGGATGCGCTTTCGTGCCGGAATCCCCCCAGGAAGACTGTGGGGACCAGATGTGTCGCTGCTTGTCAAAGTCAGGCAGGGATGAGCTGGAGATGAACGTGGTCCATGCCAAGAGGCACACACACACACACACACACACACACACACACACACGAGCACATACACACGAGCACACACGCGCGCACACACGCGCGCACACACATGCATACACAAGACACACACACGCATGCACGCTATTTTTTTTCTTTTGTGGTCACACCCGGCGATGCACAGAGGTTACTCCTGGCGGTGCTCGGGGGACCACATAAGATGCCGGGGATCGAACCCGGGGTCAGCTGCATGCAAGGCAAATGCCCTCCCTACTGTGCTATTGCTCTGGCACACACACCGTTCCACGGGACTCAGACAAGCACCACGAGAGCTGGATCTTCATTACAGCAGCCGGGGACCGTGAGAGGACCAGTGTCCCACAGAACCCACAGGCCCGAGAACAGCCAGAGACGAGCTTAGGAAGGCAAAAGTCACACCCACGTGGAGGGGTACAGCGGCGAGGGGCTGCAGGGCCCGTGACAGCAGAGCAAGCCCCAGAGACGAAAGGAGCTCCTGAACCGTTAAGACTGTAGACGGTCACCACTGGGGGGGGCCAGTGTCTGGGGAGCTGACCAGCTCAAGGGCTGTCACTTGGTAGTTGATGACACCTGCCCTTGGGACAGTAGAGCGGAGTCTTGCTCCTGCTGACAGGTGGCCAGGACGGAATGAAGGTGATGCCAGTGGCCCCTTGTTCAGCGCCATGCACAGGAGCCCCCAGGTCCAGCCTTTCACTCACAGGTGACACCAAGGGGACCTCGCCAAGGAGGTGGCACTTGAGCTGCCGCCATCAGACTTGCTCATGCATTCATCCCTCAGACAGTCAACGTGCCAGGACCGCTGTGAGTCAAGGAGCAGCTGACTTAGAGTGGGCGGACAGAGAGACTCGGAGGAAACACAGCCAGGGGCTGTCAGAAGAGGCGAGGCAGGGCCCGGAGACAGGCGAGGGCCTGTGTTTAAGCCTGAGCATGCAGGGCAGAGCACTTGGGCAGTGGGAGCAGCATGTGCAAAGGCCCTGGAGCAGTCCCGTACTTGTGTTTACAAAAAAAAAATTGTTGGTGGCTCAGAGTCATAGTACAGTGGGTGGGGCACTTGCCGAGCACATTGCCCACCTGGGTTCAATCCCGGACACCTCACATGGTCCTCTGAGCCCTGAGCACTGCTGGGTGTGCCCTTCTGGGTGTGTCCCTACCCCACCCGCAAAACAAAAAATAAATAGCTGGTTTTACACAGCAGGGCGTGTTCAGTTCAAGCATCTTCAAGAGCTGCAGACACAAGACAACCGACTGGCCGGTTCCCTCCAGCGGAAGTTAGTACTTTTGATGAGGAAAATAGGGCCCAGCCCCACGTCGCAACAGGCTGACATCAAAGAACAGGAGCTGATCAGGGCAGTTGAGTCTGGGCGTGAGTGACCGTGGAATGGACTCGGATGGCCTTTTTTGGGGGGGTCTTGTAAACCTGGGGGTGCTCAGGGCTTCCTCCTGGCTCTGCCCTCAGGGGTCACTCCTGGTAGTCTCAGGGGACCCTATGGGGCGCCAGGGATCGAACCTGGAAAGGCCGCATGGAAGGCCAACGTCCTCCCTGCTGTCCACTCTCTGGGGCCTCTCATACTCAGGCTGTCCCGGAGATGGTCCCTGGAGTTGGTCTGAATCCAAGTGCTCCGGGCCTGGAGGGAGTCTCGGCCTTGCCCCGCAGATGAGAATTTCTGCTTTTTTTTTTCTTTTTTGCCTTTTGGGTCACACCTGGCAATGCACAGGGGTTCCTCCTGGCTCTGCACTTAGGAATTACTCCTGGCAGAGCTCAGGGGACCCTATGGGATGCTGGGACTCGAACCCGGGTCGGCTGCATGCAAGGCAAACGCCCTACACACTGTGCTATTGCTCCAGCCCCCGACTTCATCTTTTCTAACAGCTTCTTAGCATCTTCTTAAAAGGGCACCACTGGCTGGGATGAAGACGTGCCCTAAATCCAGGACGGTTTAGTCTAGAGATCCTTAAATAACTGTCTACAAGACCTCTTTCTTTCTCTCTCTTTTTTCTTTTTGGCTTTTTTTTGGGTCACACCGGGTGATGCTCAGGGGTCACTCCCGGCGGTGCTGGGGGAACCCTAAGGGATGCCGGGGATTGAACCCAGGCTGGCGGCGTGCAAGGCAGACACCCTCCCCGCTGTCCTGTTGCTCCGGCCCCCCTACTCTCTTTCTTCCTTTCTTCGTTTTGATTTTGAGGGCCACACTCAGCGGTGGGTCGACTCTAGGTGTGATGGTCAGTCCTCTTGGGGGACAGATGCTGTGCTCCAGCCCTGTCCCACCCCCAAAGGCCTCTTCTAAATAAAGCCCATCCTGAGGTTCCAGGTAGGCCGAGAGTGACAGAGGCCGGGGCAGGCCCCTCCTTTATCCGACCACTGCCTGTTTGCGGGGGGGGGGGGGGCAGTAGGGCTGTCCTCAGGTTGGGGCTCAAGCTATCCAGGTGGGTGTTTGTGGGTCAGTTCCAAGGGCACAGGCCTGACCGCCTACCCTGAGGGGGGAGGAGCTGGGCATTCTGTGCTTCCCGGACATCCAGGCCTTCTTCCTGGTACCACCTGAGCCCCAAAGTCAGCCACTGGGGAAGGGGAAATTCTGCTTCTGTCTCACGGTACCTACCCATCACCCACAGGGCCTGAAGCTCCTGGGGAGAATAAAGCCTTGGAACCCAGGGAACCTGAGCCGGCAGGTGAGGACAGGACTGAGAGCCCGGCCCGGGTCAGTGAGGAAAACCGGAAAACAGGCCACAGCAATATAAAGTAACATAATAGGAGACTGACACCCAGGGACGGTAGACACAGGCCAGGAATGCTGGTCCCTAGCTGGAAGCCTGCCTCACGAGCTGGGGGTAAGGCAGCTGGAATAGAGAAGGGGTCAGTGATGGTTGGAGGGATCGCTCGGGACGGGAGATGTGTGCTGGAAGTAGATAAAGGACCAAATGTGATGGCCTCTCAGTATCTATATTGCAAACCATAATGCCCCCAAATAGAGAGAGAGTCTGGGGGAAATTGTTTCCCATAGGGGGAGGGGTGGGACGGGGGGTGGGGGGTTATTGGGGATATGGGTGGTGGGAAATGTGCACAGGTGGAGGGATGGGCGTTCCATCATTGCATGACTGAAACTCAAACATGGAAACTTTGTAACCGTGTCTTACAGTGATGCAATTAAAAAAAAAAAAAGACAGGCCACAGCCCTTGGCTTGGGGGTGCGGGGGGGGGGGGTTGCGGCCGAGTAGGGGCCAGTGCAGAGACACCCCCGTGCCAACAGGCATCGGGCCTTGTGAAAGACCCTCAGCGCCAGCTTCCTGAGTACCAGGGCTCTCAGAGCCCACTCAGTCCTCACAGGAAGTCCATGTGGGTGAATCTGGGGAAACTGAGGCACTGAGCAGTTGGGCGATGTGACAAAGGCGACAGGGTCAGGGAGTGCTGGGGCTGGGGGAGAAGGGATGGTGGCCCCCGAGTCCAGGATCTTCACTGGAGGCCGCACCACCTGGACGTGCCCTGATGCAAAGGAACCGAGCAGGAAGCAACTTACCCAAAAAGCTACACACCCAGGGGTGCTCCCTGAGCAGGCTAGACCTGCACTCCAGGCTTAGCGCTATCTTCTCGGCCTCTGATTGGTCTACTTTGTAATGTGTTCATCTATGGGCCAATCAGTGCCACCAAGAGGGCTGGCTACACCCCCACTGGCCAGGTACCCATGTCTTAGCCAATCATCTGGGGAGGGAGGCGGGATCAGGTTGGGGTAGGTGAAAGGGTCCCCAGGAAGGAGGAGGCTCCACAGGTCCAAACACGTCGGCTGTCACCCCGCGGGTGTCACCCCAGGCCCTATATCTGGGAGGTGCTTGGCTCTGGGGGAGATGGGGGGACGTCCGGAGAACCCTCAGAATCTCTGGCTTGTCCTTGAGTGGGGGGCCAGTTGGCCGAGGAGGGGCCCAGCGATGTTTGGTGCCCAGGGCTGCCCTCTGCCACACGGGTGCCCAGGGCTGCCCGGCTGCCCTCTGCCACACCTGCCGGTGCCCAGGGTGCCCTCTGCCACACCTGCTGCCCTCTGCCACACCTGCCGGTGCGCAGGGTGCCCTCTGCCACACCTGCTGCCCTCTGCCACACCTGCCGGTGCCCAAGGCTGCCCTCTGCCACACCTGCTGGTGCCCAGGGTGCCCTCTGCCACACCTGCTGGTGCCCAAGGCTGCCCTCTGCCACACCTGCTGGTGCCCAGGGTGCCCTCTGCTACACCTGCCAGTGCCCAGGGCTGCCCTCTGCCACACCTGCAGGTGCCCAGGGTGCCCTCTGCCACACTGGTGCCCAGGGTGCCCTCTGCCACACCTGTCAGTGCCCAGAGCTGCCCTCTGCCACACTGGTGCCCAGGGTGCCCTCTGCCACACTTGCCGGTGCCCGGGCTGCCCTCTGCTCTGTGCCTAGGGCTTGATCCTGTGGATGCCCGGGAGTCGGGGCACGCAATGGCGGGGACCAAAGCTGGGTCAGCCGCATGCGACGTCAGTACCTTGACCCTGGCCCAGCTTGGTGAGCGGGTGCAGAGGGAGCAGGCAGACAGGCGTGTGGCAGGCAGAGGGGAGGGAGGAGAGGACAGGGAGAGGATGTGTGGGCTGGACGATGCCCTGGAGGCCACACAGAGCCGTGGGCAGCAGCCGCGGCCCCAGAGCCGTCACGGTGGGGAGAAGGTGAGGGAGGCCAGCACCCCCAGGCCAGCGGCCCCCCCCCCAGCCCGGCTCCCCCGAGGGTGCCAGGAGGCAGTTAGGGCAAGCGCCCTTCCCCCAGCCACGCCACCCGCAGCCCCGCCCTGCTCAGCACTCCTGGGAAGGTGCTCACAACATGTCCTGGGTGCTAGGACAGAACCTGAGGCTCAGACCCCGCCCCAGCAGCTGGCTCCCCATCCAGAAACTGCCTTGGAGAAAGCACAGCTCTTTCTTGCACAACTGCGGGC
>NC_073307.1:98090039-98113652 GCF_027595985.1 Sorex araneus
AAGATGACTGAACAAGGTCACAAACCTCATCTCCTACGAAGGCCAGTTGGTCTGATGAGCCCGCGCCCGCCCGGCGGGCAGCTTAGTGGGCCTGCGGCTGGGCACTCTGTCTCAGCGCGTCACTGTGATCAGGCCCGCGGGGCCGACGCGCCGGAAATGCCATTTACACTCGGGCCTGAGTGCTAATTTCCCCACCCCGACACCGTGAGGTTGTTGTGTTCCCCTTTTCTCAGAGAAAGGGGGGCAGGAATATGCCTGATCAGCCGCGGCCGAGACAAAGAGTCATTCCCCGCCCCCCCCTCGAGAGTTTTAGCGACAGCGCGTGGAGCGGCCGCCCGTGGCGGGGCTCGCCGTGGGAGCGGGCACGGCGCAGAGCGCACGGGCACGGGCTCAGACTAAACAGTGATTAGCAGGAGGCGCTGGGTGACTCAAGCTCGACCGTGGAGGGCAGTTTGCTTCGTCCGGGTCTGGTCCTCATTAGAAGGGAGAGCTTTTAATTAAGATTAGCAAGGCCCAATTCAAGCTATAATTTGGTCCTTTTCCTCAGCAAATGTCTATGAAAACAAAGCAATTAAGGTGAAATGAGTTGGAGCATTTAAAGGGGCCGGCGTGCCCCCAGCCTGCCCCTATCGGCAGAACCAGCACAAACAAGGCCGCTAATTCAGACCAGGAGGCGGCTCCTGAAAGGCCAGGGGGTGGGGCGGGGGGATGCGCTGCCGAGGGGTCACTGGGGCTCTGCCTCTGGGAGAGGGACAGCAAACAAGACGTGCAAAGGCCCTGGGGTAGGAAGGCGCTATCAGCTGGAAGGAGGAAAGAAAGCAGGCCACAGCTTTACTTGGTAGGGCATTGCCATTGGCTGATCCAGATGGTGACCTGGGTGTCAGGTTGGGGACGAAAGAAAGGCAGTGGCTGGACTGGTCAGCTGAAAGCTGGGTGAAGCCTGGGGTGCCTGCATGGCTGACAGGCCTTGAGCCCCTCGGGAGCAGGGCGGAGCAGCTGGGGGGGGGGTGCTCCCACTGGCTGAGGGGTTGTCCGGGGCCAGAGCTGCTGAGTGGAGGCGTCTGCCCGGCCCCGTTCCTGCCGCCCAGTTGTCCCGGCCACTCCTGGGCCTCCCTCGGTCAGACCTCCAGAGCCGGGGTCGCAGGCCTGGCGAGGCCTTTCCTGCTCCTACAGGACCGATCACATCCACTCACCGTCCCTGACACCAGCGTGAGGCCCAGCCCTGCGTGACAGCACCCTGTGCATCACAGCTGCGGGAAAGGGACCGACCCCTGTCCTGCCCGGCAGAGTCCCCGGGTCACCGTCCCCATCACCACCCCCGGCCCCAACGGCCCCGACAGCACCAGTGTCCTCAATGCTGTAGCAGCACCCCTCAGGACCACCGTCCCCGCCTCCAGCACCAGCGTCATCACCATCATCACCGTCACCATCATCACCGTCACCACCTTCATCACCATCATCACCGTCACCATCATCACCGTCACCATCTTCATCACCATCATCACCGTCACCGCCACCGTGATCGCCTGCAGCAGCGGCGGCCAGAGCGGGCAGTGCCGCGTGCCGGGCCGTGGCCTGACTCCTCCCCGCTCCCCCACAGGCAGGTCGCAGTTGTCTTCCAAGCCAGCCAGCACGGGGCTGGTCCAGTGTCCGGCTATGGTGGGCAGGGCCCTGGGTCCGAGCCACACACGCGTGGGCAACCCCCCCCCCCCCGGCCCCGGAGCAGAGAGCAAGCATGGGAGACACGTGTGGCCGCCAAGTGTGTGGGGCAGGCGGGGGGTCACTGTGGGGGGTCCTGAGTGCCCCCTCTGGCCCCTTTCAGGCCACTCGGCCGCCCATGACTCGCCTGCTGAGGGGGACGCCGCGCAGGGGGCCGGCCCAGCTCAGGCCTGCGGCAGGCACGGAGCACCGTGCCCTCGGACCCGCCCGCTGGACGCCCGGGCCCCGAAGCACACTTGGGAGGCCCCACTGGGAAAGATCCAAACACGCTGACCCCGTGCGCCCGCAGTGTGGATGGGGACGGGCCCAAGGGCCAGCTCGGACCCCGGCCTCTTAGTCTCAGGACAGAGGTGGGGGGAGCAGGAGAGGGGCTGAGGCTCGGGAGGCCGATGAGCCCCCGATGCTCACAGCAGAGGACGCTGACCCCAGGAGCCACCCGCAGGGACAGGGCTGCCCGTGGCCCCTGCGGACCCCTCTGAGCTGCCCAGGAGGCCCACGGGCCCACAGGAAGTCCAGCCCCGAAAGGGCTCCCTGGGCCCACGGGGCGGAGTCGGAACAAGGCGCTGCAGTGTGGGGGCTAGCGGGACCCAGAAACAGGGCGGGGGGAGATGCCCCACAACCCCACAGCCAGAGCTATGGGGCAGGAGCCAGGCACCGGGAGCAGACAGGCGCCCCAAGCCGCGCCGTGCAGGGGTGGGGTGTGTGGAAGAAGCAATCAGGGAAGGCGGCCTGGAGGAGGCAGATGTAAGGATGGCCCGGAAAGAGCTAGGACCCAGGGGAGGAGACGGTGCTCAGGGCAGCGGGGAAGGCTGAGCTGGGGGCGGCAAACAGGGACCGGGTCTGCGTGTGTGCGTGTGTGTGTGTGCGCGCGTGTGTGCATACTTGTGTGTGTGTATTTCATCTGTAGCATGTGAGGGGTGGATGCTTGATGTGTGCGTACATGCTCTGCACACGTGTCTCTCCGGTGCCGATGCAGATTGTGTGTTCGCGGCAGGTGTGGTCTGTGTGTGGCACAGGCATGTGTGAATGTGGCGTGTCTGGTTTGTGTGTGTATGTGTGTGTGTGTGGTGTGTGGTAGATGGGAGATGTTGGGAGATGTTTGTGGTCTGCGTGTGACGCATGTGGGGTGTCGAAGCACCGCACCTGCAGGGCATGTGTGTGGCATGTGTGTGTGTGTGTGTGTGTGTGGGTGTGTGGTGTCTGGGCTGGGGCAGACTCTGCGGTCGCGTGTCCATCCTCCCGGTCCCTCGCCTCTGGTGCGGGCAGGTGGGCAGCTGTGCAGGGCCCAGCGGGACTGTCACCGCCCGGCCCCAGCCCTCGTCAGATGCCACCAGGTGGGTGGGGACATGGTCGGGCATCCCGGGAGGGAGGCCTGGTCAGAGGCCCCGGTCACAGGCCTTGCGCCCCCACTGGGCTCCTCCCTCCCCCTCAGATCGGGGCTGGCCGCCAGAGAGTGGGGGACGACAGACGCATCCTGCGGAACAGTAGGAGCCACTTGGCCCTGCCAGCCTCAGAATTCCAGAACATTCCAGAATGTTCCAGAGCCTCTGGAAGAATATCCCCAAGCTCCGGGCTCCGGGGTCCCGGCTCTGAGGACCGGCTCCTCCCGAGCTGAGGCCCAATCGGGGACCCCGAGCCAGGCGCGAGCCGGCCCCACCGGCCCCCGCCTCTCCCTCTCCGGGGGCCGGAGCCAGCCCTGATGCCCGCAGATGGCCCGGCAGCTCCTGGGCATTCCTGACCCAAGGAAGGTTCTGGATCTGTCGCGGGGTCCTGGGGAGGTGCCCCCAGCCTTGACCCCACTGGGCTCTGACCAGGCCCAGCAGGGCCCACTATGGTTCCCGCTTCATCGAGGGCCAAGAGACAAATGGGCAGTGTGTGTGTGTGTGTGTGTGTGTGCGCGCGCGCGTGTGTGTGTGTGTGTGCATGTGTGTGTGTGTGTGTGCGTGTGTGTGCGCGTGCGTGTGTGCGCGTGTGTGTGCGTGCGTGCGCGCATGCGTGTGTGCGCGTGTGTGCGTGCATGTGTGCGCGCGTGCGTGTGTGTGCATGTGTGTGTGTGTGTGTGTGCGTGTGTGTGTGTGTGTTGGCCTCAGCGCGCTCCCCCAGGGGTCCCCGAGCCCGGCCAGGGGCAGCCTGGCACCCCCAGCCCCACCAAGGTGGCCCAGTGAGCCCCGCACGGCAGGGGCTGGAACGCCGCACGTGGCTGGCCGGGACTGGGCAGGGCTGGCCGGGGCGCCCGGGGCCTCCTGATGACCGCGGGGTCCCTCGGCCCGTGACGGAGGGCGACTCACCTTCGCACTGCCGGCCGTCCCCCTTGTAGCCGGGCTTGCAGAGGCAGCGGTAGGAGCGGGGTGCGTTCTGGCAGATGGCGTCGATGTGGCACGCGTCCGTGCCCTCCGCACACTCGTCCACGTCCGCGGCTCCTGGGGGGTGGGGACGGGGCCTGAGCGCTGGCCAGCGGGTGGGTGGGGCGGGCGCAGGCGAGGGGCCGGACCCCCGCCCTCCCTCCCAGGGCCCCTCGGCCGTGGCCGCCGGGAGTTTGCGGGGACAGGGGGAGGCAGGGCCAGCGACCCAGCCAGACCCCGTATTTCCACAATCCCCCGAGCCTGCGGCCGCTGTGGCTGGCTTTGGGGCCACACCCAGCGGTGCTCAGCGCTTGCTCCTGGCTCGGGCTCCAGTGCTCCGAGGACAGAGCCCTTCCCTGGACTGTCTGCCCGCCCCCACCCGTGGCGAGAGCACGAGGCACCCAGGGAGACCCGTCCCCCTCCCCTCCCGCCGCCCCCTATCTGGTGCAAGCCTGGGGTCCTCATCCCCCACCCCAGACTCAGCTGCTGTCAGGTGGGGGCTCCCGCCTGGCCCCCGAGCCCCAGCCCACACCCGCCACCCCCTCGTCCCGCTGAGAAGCCCACCAGGGCCGGGAGACGCTCAGCGCAGCGGGGGCCCTGGTGTGGGCCCCTCGGTGCAGCCCGCAAGGGACTGCTGTACCCCAGATCACCGGCACCTCCGCATGCTCAGAGGCGGGGAGACGGCAGGGCCCAGGCTGCCACACAGGGAAACTGAGGCCACGAGAGCGTGGCAGCTGGTGGGACACCTACGAGGGGCAAAGCCAGGTTTCTGCACAGAGCAAGCAGGTCAGGGGTGGGAGTAGGGACAGACAGACAGACAGAGGGACAGATGGACGAAGGCAGCGCAGGGACCCGCCGCCCTAGAGGCCGGCAGGAGGTCTGTGGTCCTCCCTTCGCCCAGCCCAGCCCTCCACCCTCGGCCAGCTTGTGCTGGCGGGCAGGGGTCCCCTCCCCCCACCCACCGCCCTCTCCTGGAGACAAGTAACGGGCAGCGCTGGGGACCCACTTGGCCGGTGTGTGGAGTCATGTTTCCACATACCATATGGACTCACATGCACCCGCACACTATACACACATGTAAGCATGCACGCATTTACACACCATACATGCACGCAGATACATATACACACATGAAACCACAATCATGGACACACGAACATGCACGTGACCACATATCATACAACATACACACATGCATGCATCCACACACTACACAGACACAAGGGCATTTCCACACATGACACAGACACACATACATGCACACCCCCACATACTACACATATACATACACTACACAGACTACAGAGTATACATGTACATGCACACATACATGATGCACAGACTATATGCACACATACCACATGCACAGAGACTACACACAAACACATGCGCACACAAACATATGTTCACATGCTATATTCATGCACACATCAACACTACACATACACAGACCACGCAGGCAACACAGGTGAACATAAAGACACCACAGAAACATGCAGGCACAGGCACATGTGAATATGCACACAGAGACATGCATGCAGACATGTGCACACACAGATATGCAGACACACGTGCGTATACATACACAGACACACAGACATGCACAAAGATACATGTATGCACACAGGCATGCATGCAGACATGGACAGACATGCAGATGCATAGACACACAGACATGCACAAAGATACATGTATGCACAGACATGCATGCTGATAGACACACATAGACCCACAGATGCACACACACATGTACACAAAGACACACACATGCAAACACGCACACACGTGCACACATGGACAGAGAGACACACATTCACAAAGACATGCACACGCAGACATGCACACACAGACTTTGCATACACAGACATGCACACACTGACACACACATGCAGACACAGCACAGGACACATGCACCGAGCAGGCGATGCCTCTCTGGGGACTCTCTCTGCTCAGGGCACTTCCAGCTCCACAGCTGCCCCAAAGTGGGCACCAGGGGCTGAGTCTGGGGGTGCAGAGCCGAACACCGGGCGGCCAGGGGCCAGCAAGGAGCTGGGGATGCGACAAGAGGGACCCATACCTGGGGCCTGAAACCAGAGCCCAGGGACAGCCTGCCCAGGGCAGGAGGTGGGGGGGGGGGCCCACCTGCCCATGGGGAGGGGGGGAGGGGCGCCGGGCACTGGGCCCCACAGGCTCCTGCCTTCCCCGTTCCTACCTGGACAGGAGCCCTCATGGGGCAGGAAGCGGAGGAGCCCCCGAGAGCAGAGGGGTGTCTGCCCACAGGCTCCCCAGGGGCAGGTGTGGGGCGCCCCTGGCACACTGGGCGAAGGGCCACAGGGCAGGTGGGAGTGGGGCGCCCCCCAGGGGCTGTGCGGAAGCGGCTCATGCCAGCTGCGGGAGTGAGTGGCCTGGGCCCCTTCCGGGGCGCCCAGGAAGGACACCCCCCACCACCCGGCGGGGACCCCGCAGCAGACGGGGCAGGCAGGCAAGAGGGGGAGCGAGAAGCCCCGGGCAAGCAGCAGCGGAGACGAGGGACGGGGCGGAAAGACGAGCCGGACACCCACGGGACCCGCCCCGCAGCCCGCCCGTCCCACCCCACGGCCCCCCACGGGGGCGTCCCTCCCTTCCCGGACCTGCCCCCGGAGGCCCCAGGGCCAGAGTCTCCGGTGTCCATCCTTCCCTTCTGTCCGTCCAGCCGCGCCCTCGGGTGGGTCCGGGCCGGCTTCCCCCGTGAACCCTCCGGCCCGGCGCGCCCCGTCGCCCCCTACCCCGCACCCCGCACCCCGTCCCTGCCGTCCCCGCGTCTGCCCGCTGCCCGCTGCCCTCCGCGCGGCCTCCCCCCGGCGCCCCCCGTTCTCTTGCTGGTTTCTCCCCCTTCTCTCGTGCCTGGGTCCTTTTGTGTGTGTGTGTCCCCCACCCCCCACGCCTCCTCTGCTGTCCGTCTGTCCCTCCGTCCACCACCTCGCCGGCCTCTCCGGGCTCGGCGCTCCGGCACCCCGGGGAGCGGGGGGGGACCCCGCGCTCTCCTTTCTTCCCGCGGGTCGGGGCCGCCCGCCGTCCGCCGCCCGCCCCCCGCCCCCGCCGCTGCGGGGAGGGGGCGCCCCGCGCGCGTCCCAGAAGTTACTTTGCAAAGAGGCGGCGCGCGGCGGGCGCGGGGCTTACCTGCCAGCCCGCCGGCCCCCGCCGGCCGCGCGCGCCAGCCCAGGGCGAGCAGCACGCACAAGTGCCAGCGCACGGCCGCCGCGCCCATGCTCGCTGCGGGCCCGCCGGGCTGGGCGTGCGGGGCGCCGAGCCACCGAGCGGCCGCCCTGCGCGCTCCAACGCCGCCGCGCTCCGGCCGCCGCCGCCGGGCAGCGCCGCTGACGAGCTGACAGGCGCGCGCTCATTGGCCCGCGGGCCCCGGGGGGCGGGGCCCCGCGAGCGGCCGGCCAATGGGCGCCGGCGGCCGGGCGGCGGGGGGAGGGGCGGGCGCCGCGCTCGGGCCGCCCCCGTCCCTCGGGGCGGGCGGCAGGTGGGGGGTGGGGGCCGGGTCGCGCAGCCCCGGGGTGTGTGCGCGCCGGGGCCCGGGGGGCCGGGGGTGGGGTCTCGGCCGGGCCGGGGCTCGCCCCGAGCTGCCCCTTCCCCCCCCTCCAGCTGGGGGGCCGCCCGTCGGGGCCGCGCCCGTGCCCGGACCCTCGCGGGCCGGAGAGGAGGGGCCGTGCCCGAATGCCCGCTGCCCGCCGAACCCCCCGCCGGCTGCAGGGCGCGCGCCGCGGGCTCGCCTCGTGCGCCCTGGAGGCGAGAACTTTGCACCGTGGCGGGACAGCGCCTGCGGGTCAGCCCGCCTGCCGTCGGGGGACAGCGCCCAGCCTAGGGCTGACCGCTAAGCCCGCGGACTCTGCTGCCCCGAAGGAGAGTCCTTCGGGGGCGCCCCCGAGTGACAGCCTGGGGGGCGGGCGGGCGTGTGGGCCCCGGGGCCAGGATGTCATTTGGCCGGAGGGCTGCCCGGGCGTGGCCCGGAGGCTACACCTGCCGCCCTTGGCCGCTGGGACCTGGACTGGACACTGCGCTCCAGAGGCGCAGCGGGAACCAAAGGGCCCCTCCGCCGCAGGGCAAGCCTCGGAGGAGGAAAGTTCAGCGAACCCCGCCATCTCCTTGGCGACCACCAATCAGAACGCCCCCTTTTCTTCTGCTCCTCGGCCTCACTCAAAGACCAGGCTCGAGGCTTTTTGTCCACTCGGCCTGGGCTCTGTCTTCCTCCCCCTCCCCTGCCTCCCTCGTCCATTCACGGCGCTCACAGACACCCTCAGACCCGCACAGCCCCCTCAGACTCACACACACACACACGCACACGCACAAGGCACTACACACACGCGACTGC
Organism: Sorex araneus; assembly: GCF_027595985.1. NCBI lineage: Eukaryota > Metazoa > Chordata > Mammalia > Eulipotyphla > Soricidae > Sorex > Sorex araneus. The sequence continues at coordinate 98,098,458 of NC_073307.1, forward strand.
GCATAGAGACACGGGCACACGTGCGCACACATGCACAGATGCACAGACATAAAAGCACACAGAGACATATGCATGCACACATATGCACACACAGACATAGGCAGGCACACACAGACACCACATGCCCACACAGAGGTGCACACAGGCACATATGTGTTCGCAACATGAACATGTGCACGCACAGATGCACATGTGAGTGTGCACACACATCTTTCCATCCCTGATCTCTGCAGCCTGGGGAAGGGGAACGTTCATCTCAGCCCCATGGGGGGCCCCACCCTTTCTCCATGTGGTGAGGGGGTCCCCACTGGGGGCCACCAGCAGGGGCAGGCGTGGCGGACTGGAACCCAAGAGAAGGGGTGTCTCTCTCTGCCCCTCACTCCGGGGACTCCCCGGAGGGGAGACCTGGGGCCCCTCACATCAGGTTTGACTTTCCGTTCTGTGTGGAGGGGCCACATCCCATGAAGCTCGGGGGTCCCCGGGGCACCCCCCTCAACGCACAGTTGGATGTTCTGGGGCTCGGACCCAGGGCCTGCAGCAGCCCAGACCCTGGCCCTCTGCCTCCCTTTTGTCCTCAGCTGCGCCGCCCAGGGTCATGGGGTCAGAAGCGTCCCGAGCACACACGTTGTCGGGCGCACCGAGGGACAGGCAAGAGATGTGAGCTTCGGGGGGCTCACAGTGGGGTCCCGAAGGTGGCATCTACTGCCATCAGGCCAGTGCCTGGCCCGGTGCCCCTCGGCCCCAGCTGGCTGGCAGCCAGGGGTGCTTCCTCCCTCTGAGTCTGCCGATCACGGGCCCGGGGGCAGCATGCCACACCGCAGGACACGGAGCATGGGGAACGTGCCGCGGCCCTGGGGGGTTGGACACCCCCAGACCCGTGTCTGAGGCGCCTCTGCCAGGAGCACCCACTCCCCTCCCCCCGCCCCCCCCCCCGCCTCCTGCCCACACCTGGCCCAGGCTCCAAGCTGGCCTGGCGATCTCCTCTACGTTCCCAGAGCCTGGGGGGCTGCCCCCATGAATGCAGTGACACCGGGGTGTCCACGTGTTTCCTCCCAGCGGGACCCAGTGGGGCCCTGAGCGAGACCTCGCCTTAGGGTTGCTGGGGGAAGGAGCAAGGAACGGGGCGTTTGTTCTGCCGTTTGGGGCATGAACCCGGCTGTGCCCTCTCTCTGTGTCCCTCATCCTCCGTGTCTGGGGGGTAAGGGCTGGGCGAGCCTGTTCTGCCCCGGGGCTCCCTCGGGTGGGGCAGGGGCCCCTCCTCTCCCCCCCAGACGCAGCCTCTGCACCCCGACTCCAGCTCTGTGCCCGTGTCCCGGGCTCGTGAATGGAGCCGTCAGGGAAGTTCTGGGGAAGATGAAGCCTCCTTGCCACCCTCCTCCCGGCCCCTGGGGGTTCCTCAGACGCCTCTTGGTGGCTACCGGCCTCCTGACTTGAGCCCCACTTGTCAAGGGAGGGCCTGGGCCCCCCGCGCCCTGGGCAGCACCCTCAGACCACCCGTCTCAGCCTACTTCTGTGCCCCCCCATCACATTGCTGCCTCCTCCCCAACACTGTTCGGACGCTTAGAAAACAGACTGTGAAGTCGGAGAGCACGTCAGGTGTTCCCGACACCTGGGGGTGTCGCCAGGCTGCCGCGGGCACTCAGAGGCACAGCTGCCACCCCAGGCGCACCCAAACACCAAAATAGAACCCGCACAAGACGCAGCTTCAGACTTCCGGGGATGACACCCAAAGCAAGGAGAGCCGAGCCGGGGGACTGTGCAGCTAAGCACCCCCCAGCTCGCAGCGTTGCAGGTCCCAACAGTTCAGGGTCCACGCACCCTGTGTCTGCACACGGGGGAATGACCCCCGAAAGTGGAACGTCAGACCCACCTTCCACCACAATTCATGGTTCGTCCTTAAAGACAGGAAATGCAGGCAGCTTGCGGGGAGCTGAAGCCGCTCCAGTCCACGGGGAACGGTCCTGAACGCCACAGCTGCACTGGGCATGAACCCTGAGCACAGAGCCGGGAATGACCCTGAGCACAGAGCCGGGAGTGAACCCTGAGCACAAAGTCGGGAGTGAGCCCTGAGCACAGAGCCAGGAGTCAGCCCTGAGCACAGAGCCAGGAGTGAGCCCTGAGCACAGAGCCAGGAGTGAGCCCTGAGCACAGAGTCAGGAGTCAGCCCTGAGCACAGAGCCAGGAGTCAGCCCTGAGCACTGTGTGGTGTGATGTGAAAAGCAAAACAATGTCACATAAAGAAAGGAAATACTTAAGAGATGCTTCAGGCATGATCTAGGACACTGTGACTAGTCAGCCCCGAGGGACCCATTTTCAAGGGATCCATTTTCAAGGGGCCCCCGGGCTGGTCACGCTCCTGGGGACAGGAAGGAGGACTGTGGAGAGGGAAGGAGGAGGGAGGGGACAGGAGGCTGGGCTGGCTGTGGTGATGGGAGGGGTGTCAGCACAACAAACCTGAGGATGCCTCGGCTGGAACCCCGACACTGAAGATGCTCAAGCCCGTGTTGTGTGTATTTAGCTGCACCCACCCCCCACGCCCCCCAAACTTGCAGCAGCCACTTAAATGGTTTTAATTTTAGCTTCCCTGCAATCTATGGAAATCAGGAGATACAAATGTCATACCTTCTCATTCTTGCATAACTGGAAGCTCAGGTTTCCCAAAGAAACACTAAGCCCGATCAATTAAAATGATCACACCGAGTGTATTTTTAAAAGCTCCACAGAACGGTTGCACCTCACTCTTCTGCCTCTCCCCCGCCCCCGCCCCAAACTCTGGCACCAAGTCTGCAGTGGTTATGTGGTGAAATATAGTAACATGAGCTGCGGCCACCATCTCCTCCCCAGGAGGGGCCTCTGCGCCCAACGCTGTGTGGAGACGTTGGCCCGTGGTCCTCGGAGATGGGCAGCCGCGGGGGGCCCCCCCGCCCCTGAGCCCCCCAAGTGTGGCCCCACACAAGCAAACAAATTGTCCTGAGTTGGCTTCTCCTGCTCAGTGTCACGTAGATGAGTCTGGAGGCGCGGAGAAGCATCACCTGATGTCTGTGGGGTCCCACTGTCCCTCATTGGGGTCCCTGGATAGATTGGGGGCTCCTCCTGAGTCCCCGTTTCCCAGACACCGTACCCCAATAAATCCTGCTTCCTGTAAAAATGGACAAAAAGGCCTAGCTAAAAACAATGGCTTTGGTTTCTTACGGACAGAATGACCCAGCCGAAGCGCTGAGGGCGGAGATGGGAGGGACACGGCGAGCATCACGGCCAGGAGCACGTCCATGGGTGGGCTCCGGGACCCCATAAACACCCTGAGCGGTGGGTTCACCCCACTGACAGATGCAGAGTGGGGCCCAGAGAGCTCACACGTGCCCAACACACACACACACATACAGCATTGCCACAAAAGAATAAGTGGATGGATGGATGGATGGATGGATGGGTGAATAGATGGATAGGTGGGTGGATGGATGGGTCGGTGGATAGATGGGTGGATGGATGAATGGATAGATAGATGAACAGATGGATGGGTGGGTGAATGTGTGGGTAGTGAATAGATGGGTGGATGGATGGATGAATGGAAGGATGGGTGGGTGGATGGATGGATGGATGGGTGGGTGCATGGATGGATAGATAGGTGGGTGTATGGTGAATGGATTGATGGATGGATGGGTGGATGGATGAACAGAAGGATGGATTTCTTTGAAGTATAACAGATTTTATTCGGATATTCTGAGGAAACAGTGCAGGGAGCAGAGAGAGATAGAGATAGAGAGAGAGAGAGAGAGGGAGAGAGGGAGAGAGGGAGGGAGGGAGGGAGAGAGGAAGAGAGGGAGGGAGAGAGGGAGAGAGAGGAGAGAAGGCGGGCTTTTCCAGAGGGGAGGGGGCCCTACACTAGGTGCAGAAGTCTGAAAGTAACATCTCAAGAGGGGAGATGCGGGTGCCACGCGCTGGGCAGAGCACAGGGACATGAAGCCAACACAGATTAGACTGTGGTTCCCAGCGCCCCCATTCCCACGTGCCCTTTGATACATGACCTCGCCCCCTAATTCAGGTAACCCCAGTTCCGAAATCTTTGTGGATTTGGTTGGCCTGTTCTAGAAGTTTCTACACGTGGAAACCTAATGATGCACTCGTTGGCCCACGGCTTTGGCCGAGCGTGCTTCTCCAATCTCATTCAGCACATACAACTTCATGCTCCGTCTTCTCTCATTTCACTCAGACACATAAATGCCACGCGGAGGATGTGGTCTCCCTGCACATGGTCAGGTTGTGTGAGAGCACTGCATAGAGGAGTCCAGCCCCAGGAGCACTGTTTGAGCACCCCAGTAACCCCAGGGAGCATCATGTCCACCATTCCCATGCATGGGCTTCCCTCCCGTGGAGTGCAGTGCTCGGGGAGCACCACCGCCAGGCCGGTGTGAGACCCCCCCACCCCGTCACCAGAATGACAGTGAAGGCAGAAATATGATTTAAATATTAGAAATGAGGGGTTGGAGCGATAGCACAGCGGGTAGGGCGTTTGCCTTGCACACGGCCAACCCGGGTTCGATCCCCGGCATCCCATATGGTCCCCCAAGCACTGCCAGGAGTAATTCCTGAGTGCAAAGCCAGGAGTCAGCCCTGAGCATCGCTGGGTGTGACCCAAAAAGCAAAAAAACAAAAACAAAAACAAAAAAAACCAAAAAACTAAACATTAGAAATGAAAGAAGCGCTCCACACACACCTGGGGGCACGGAAAGGAGAAATTGCAAAGAGGCAGATGCCAGCCCCCTGTGCACTGGTCACCTCTCCAGGGGGCTGACACTGTCCCAGCAAGCTGGGGACAGATAGGTCCCCAGTGACTAGGGTCGTTGCAAACAGCCTGCACGTTTTCTCTGGGAGACTGGCTGCTCGGAAGCCAGCCGGAGGCAGAGAATATTGTTGCCACCCGCGGACACTGGAGAATACTGTTACCGCCCATTGGAAACATCTTGAGTCAAGTTCCTGCTACAAGGTGACAAAGGCAAGTTTAAAACAGGTTCAGGGCTGGGTTGGGGGGGTGTAAGGGGAGCGGGCAAGGCGCTTGCCTTGCACACAGCAAACCTGGGGTCGAGCCTTGCCAGGAGTGAGCCCTGAGCACTGCTGGGTGTGACCCCAACACACACACACACACACACACACACACACACACACACACACACACACACACACACACACACTCCCCCAGACAAACCCACTGAGATGGGGCCTTGGATTCCGTGTTTGCAGAGGAATGCCAGCATGCATCTCTCTCCCGTGCTGTTGTCTGAAGGAGGAGGCGACAGACAGCAGAATTTGTACCCGGGTTTCCTCCCCAGGGTGGCGGGGGTGAGGGGTGGGGCCTTGGGAGGCCCCCCCAGCCCCAGTGCGAAGTTTGCTTCTCACAGCGGGGGCCGGGCCGTGCATTAACCCATCATCTCCGACACCCCCCCAGTCCTGCAAGGCAGAACGGTCTGTAAGGAGAGGAGGTTCAAGGCCAGCGGGCAGGGTGGGGAGGTGCCTGAGGAATGGGGGTCTCGTGTCTGGGTCTCCGCGCCTGGGTGGGGGGCAGAGCTCTGCAGGCAGTTGTGCGGGGGTCGTGTGGGTGGGGGGTGAATGGTCCCGGGATTTGGCCGGGAAGCCTGGTGATCCCAGCTCCACATTTCCCGGGCCTGGGTGGGCCCCTCTAAGCCCCAGATGGACGAACGTTTTCCTCCACCCCCAGGTTTTCCTCGCGGGTGGATGAAGGGAAAATCAAACGCGTCTCGCCACAAGCATCGGCAGCTGTCCTTTGCGGTGGGAGCTGCAGGGCTGAGGCTGCGAGGACCCTGGGCGGCTGGGGTCAGACACAGACTCGCCCCCAGGGCTGTCACCACCAGCCCTGCCCCCTAGTTCCCTCCCTCGGCTCCGGCTCCCGCCCCCCTCCCGGGCCCCTCCAGCCCCCACCCCCACCCCGGGACTTTTTTTTTTTTTTGAAGTCGATCAGTGGAACATGCTTTATTTACGGCTGGTTCCCGAGCGGGGCCCGCGCGGTCTTCATTTATTCCGCATCATGAAAGAATGGGCCGATTCAGGCCCGGGGAGAAAGGAGGGTCAATGAGAGTTCTGTGTACTCACTTAAAAAAAAAAAAAAAACACAAGGCTGCCGGGGTGGGCGGGGCCTGCGGATTTGCCCTGGGAGCCGGGGGCTGCATTCAGGCCTCGGCCGGGTCCGGCTCAATCCTCTTAGCCCAGACAATGCCGGGCCGGGCTGGCCGCCGCATTCCAGCCTGGACCGCGGGCTGGGGGCTGTTTAAATTGCTACTTAGGTTTCCAGCTGTTTTACCAGGATTTGCCCAACTTAATAGCTCTTTAAGGCTTTCACCGAGAAAATAGCTCTTCTCAGGACTCAAAGGCGCGGCCCGGGCTGGCTCAGCGGCAGCCATTGTCCCCCCCCCCCCCCCCCCCGACTTAAATCTCCAGCCCGGTCCCCTCCCCCCCACGCAGCCCGGCCCGTGTCCAGCCCCCCTCCCCCCCCCTCCCCCCCGCGATCGTTTATCCTTTTAACATTCTGGGCCTCCGTCCAGGAGACGCCTAAATGAGTCCTTATTCCGCCCTTCTCAGGGACCGTGTTCCTTAAGCACCTACTGTGTGCTGCCCTGCGTGTCTGCAAAGGAAGTGGAGGCGCCGGTGAGGGGGGGGCGGTCTTTGCGCAGATGGGGAAACTGAGGCACGGAGGAAGGTGGGGGGGGTCACTTGATCAAGTTCGCCCCAGGGGCACGGAGCGGCGTTGAGTGGTCCCCAGCGCCAGGCTCCGCTCTTGACACTCCCCCCCCACCCCAACCCGTGGGGCAGGGGAGGGGAGAGAGGGGTGTCCGCGTTGGGGTGAGGCGCCTTAGCAGGGGACAGGGGTCTCGAGGGAGGCTGTAGGCACAACGGGAGAGGAGATGGGGGGAGCCCGGGACCCTCCTTTCCTGTCTTGGGCTTGGACTGAGCCCCCCACCACCAGGGGCTGTCAAACATACAAATCGCCTGTAAATTACAATGAACTTGAAGAGCAAAGAAGCAGCTTCCGGAATGTGCTCAGGACGGAGGAGTCTGCTCTTACCCCACGATTCTCAGGGACAGCGGGGGCATTTGGGGTCACAGTCTTTCCTCCCAGGCTCGGTTCTTTGGGGACTCAAAGCCCCGGGGCCCTTTTTTGCTGGGGTGGGGGCCGCTGGGCTGGCCGGTCCAGGAGAGGGTCTAGGGAGTGATGGTGGGGCCAGAGTCACAGCAGAGCCGAGGACATTGCCTCTGCACACAGCTGACCAGGGGTCGACTGGGGTTTGACCCCCCAGCACCCGACATGGTCCCCTGGGTCCTCCAGCACAGAGCCAGGAGTGAGCCCCGAGCACAGAGCCAGGAGTCAGCCCTGAGCACAGAGTGAGGAGTCAACCCTGAGCACAGAACCAGGAGTCAGCCCTGAGCACAGAGCGAGGAGTGGCCCCAAGATGTGGTAATATTGGCCCTTGTGGTACTGGACATCACCCTGGGGGTTGGGGGTTTCCAAGACTTCTTGATGCAGGGGGTCTCCAGTATTGGCACCCTGGGACCACACAGAGCCAAGGATTGTCACAGGCAAGGCAGAGAGCATCTAGCCTGCGCTGGCTCTCCCTCCCTCCCTCTTCCTCCCTTCCTCTCTCCCCTCCCTCCCCCTCTTCCTCTCTCTCCCCCTCTCCTTCTCTCCCTCTCCCTCTTTCTCCCTCTCCCTCTGTCTCTCTCCCTCCCTCCCTCCCTCCCTCTTTCTCCTTTCTCCTCTCTCTCTCTCTCTCCCTCTCCTTCTCTCTCTCTCCCTCTCTCTCTCTCCCCCTCTCTCTCCCTCCCTCTTTCTCCTTTCTCCTTTCTCTCTCTCTCTCCCTCTCCTTCTCTCTCTCCCTCCCTCCCTCTTTCTCCTTTCTCCTCTCTCTCTCTCTCTCCCTCCCTCCCTCTCTCTCCAGAAAGCTGGTTTCTGCATTTGAGCCATGCGGGTGATGGATCCGGGTCCTTGCTCAGGTGAGGCAGGTCCAGCCTCCTGGGGGTCTCTCCCCAGCCCCTCTGTGGGGGTCGTGCTTCAGCAAACATGACTGCTGTTCCTGTTGTTGGAGAACCTCCCCCCCTGCCCCCCTGCCCCCATCTCCCTGCCCCCATCTCACACCACTGGCCAGGCGAGAGTGGCTAGGCCTGCGGGAGCTGGACAGGGTGTCCAGCGGGGAGCGCTCCCTGGGCGCGCGGGGCAGTGGAGGCAGTGGAGGCTTCCACAGACCACGGCCCTCTGACCCTGCTCAGATGGTTAACAACTGTCAAAAAAAAAAAGAGAGATTTTTTTCCCTTTGGCTTTTGGGCCACACCCAGCTGTGCTCAGGGATCACTCCAGGGGCCGCTCAGGGGCCCACGGGCAGTGCCAGGGATGGGCCTGGCTGGCAAAGGCCTCGCCCACCCTGACTCTGCACCCGACCCACTTCGTGAGGCGGGGCCAGGCCGGGTACCACTCGCCGCTTCCCGCCCAGCACCGGTTCTGTCGTCCGGGCCGCTGCCTCCCGCCTATGTCCGTCCTTTGGACACGGCTGCATTGATGTCCCTGAGAAATGCACCGGTTTGACATAAGCCCCATTTGTCACTTTGGTTTGGGCCGAGGCGGGGGTTGGGGGCCGGGCACAGAAGCTGCTTTCCTCCGTCTCTCCGTCTCTCTGTCTCTTGTCTCTCCGTCTCTCCTCTCTCCATCTCTCCATATCTCTGTCTCTCCGTCTCTCTGTCTCTTGTCTCTCCGTCTCTCATCTCTCCATCTCTCCATATCTCTGTCTCTCCGTCTCTCCGTCTCTCGTCTCTCCGACCTTGGAAGACTTCCTTCCCCCAAACTGAGGGTCGCCCTGCCTGCGGGGCTGGGTTTTCCAGGACTGCCTTTGCTTCATAAATAATGGACGCTTTAGCGCAGATGGATCGAAGCAGGGTGGTGGTGGGGGGGGCAGTGGGGGCGTGGGGGGGTTCCTTAGGGCGCTGGAAAGCTCCAGGTCGAGGGAGAATTACTGGCCTCTCTTCTCGCTCACACACTCAGCTGGCGGGGCAAGCCGATTGTGCAGCTTTGCAAAAATGGATTTTTTTTTATCTTGGAGGGGGAAAAAAAAAAAAGCATCGTCGATTTCTCATTCTCTCAGTCCAGCGCATCTCACGGGGGTCTCTGAACTTGCCTCTAAGGCTTCTTCTCCTTCATGTATAAATAACTGTACTAGGTTTCACGGAGAGTTTTAATGGTTCACTTTTTTTTAGCTGTGATTTGAGTGGTGGGTCATCTGGAACTTATCTAGGTGTGAGGGGTGAGGTAGGGATTCTGCATTATTTTTTCCAGATGCTTGGTGACCCGGTTATCTCCACAGTGGGTTTGAATAATCCCTTTTGCTCCCTAATACAAAAGGAGGCCTTCACACACACACACACACACACACACACACACACACACACACACACACACACACACACACACAAGCCCTGGAGCTCTCCCCTTCCCCCCGCACCCCTGCATCCTCCCAGCCTGTCTGTGTCTGACCGAGCACGCAGCACTGACCTTGCAGACAGACCAGGGGCCCACATCTGGCCAAGCCCGTCTCTCGTCACTGCTCTCGGACCCCCCCCCCCCCAAATTCCCCGTCTGCTCTCACATGTTTATTTTCCCAGATGAAATTTGGTATCATTTTGTCAAGTTCCAAAAAAATGAAAGAAAATAGACACTCTGTTGGCTTAGAGGGTTTTTCCCTGACCCTGGGCTTCGGCGTTTTCATAGATGGTTGATATTAACCCCTTGCCACCTGGGTCATCCCTCTCGAGCTCACGGGATTTATTTGTCATAGTTCTCTCTCCCCGACCTCTCTCCTCTCTTTCCCCTCAAAAAAATTTTTTTCTTTCTTTCTTTTGCTTCTTTCTTTCTTTTTTTTGCTCAAGGATCTTACAGCTTGGAAGCTCCTCAGTCTGTCAGAGACAGGATCAATAATGGCTTACGTTTCTGGAAACTTCTCAGTCCGTCAGAGTCTGGATCGATAACGGCTTGCGCTCCTGCTGGTCTCTTCCAGGCCCGATGTGCTTGCAAACCATTTCTATTTTGGGGGGGACGCAGAGGAGAGGAGAGGCGGGGAGTGTCTGGGTCGTTCCTGCGCGTTGCTCCGTGGATCTTGGTGGTGGGTTTGGGCCACGCCTGGCGGTGCCTCGATTTCCCTCCCAGCTCCATTTGTGGCGCGGGGGGGGGGCAGGCATGGGGTGCCCGGGGATGGGAGGGGGCGGGCTCTGATCCCGTCTCTCTCGGCCCCGTCTCATGGCTCCACCCCTGCCTGAGCCTCTGAGGGCCCATCGCCGGGTCACTCGCTCCTCTGTGTCCTGCAGTGGCCGGTCGGCCCTGCCCTGTCCTAAGAAAGGGGATGCAGACACACGGCTGTCTGAGGGACGGGAGGGAGGACACGAGCCCCGAGGGAGGGACCGTCCCCTGGTTTGAGGCAGACAGACGGCGTAGACCTGAGGTGCGGGGCCGTCTCTCGAGTTCCGAGTCCTGTGTGTGGACACTCTGTGATCGGCTTCTCTGCTGCCGGCTGCTTTCTTTAAGGGCCGCAAAATGTCCCCTTCCCAGGTTCAGTTAATCATCACCATCACTCCACATTCCCGTCTCCTGGACAGAGCCTAGATGGGTGTGGCCCCAAGCAGACAGACGTCACCACTGTCACCCCCCCCCACTACCATCCCCACCCCCACCCCCACTGTCGCCATCACAGTCTCGCAGGGCTGTGGCAGGGAGGGGCGCGTGTCCATTTTACAGGAAGGGAGCAGACGCTCGACCCCCCCCCCCCCGGTATCGTTATCCTGGTGGAGGCCACAGATGGTCCTGGGTTGCCATGGTAACCCGAAGCATCATCCCTCTGGGATAATCGGGAAACAGAGGGACAGGGCCTCACCTGGGGCCACCATTGGAGAAGCGGCCAGGAAGCCTTAGTTAGACCCAGGAGTCCAGGTTCAAGCACCCCAGGGCCTTGGGGATGCCCCCCCCCACCACTGCACTCTGGTCCTGACCTCAGGCTCGAGGCCGTGTCGCTGGCTGTCACTTGGTCAGTGCTTTCAGGTGTCATTTTACTTCAGTCCCGTAGCATCCCGGTGCCGGTGCAGTGGTCAGTGCCGGGCCCAGGCCCCGCTGACCTTGGCATTGCTGCCAAGTGCCTCCCCGCCACCGCTGCCTCCGTGCCTCTGCGCCGGGTCAGAGATAACTCAGCTGTGAAGACAGTGTCCAGGCCGGGCCGGCCCTCAGGGGCCGAGAGCGGCTGCCGCCGTGCCCTCCGCCATGGCGCGGGCAGGGAGTGGCCAGGGCTGGCAGGACCCGCGTGCCCGGGTGAGCGGACACGAGGATCAGGCGTCCAGCTCGCTCCACACTCCACTCTCCCGGGGCGGGGCGTCCGCAGCACTCAGCCGGCGGCTGGCCGGGACCGACCCTGGGCCAAACCTGCCTCCTCCGTACCCAGAGCCTGTGCCAGGGTGCTGGTGGGTGCCCGCACAGACGCCTCCTTCGTCCTGGGCGCTCGGGGCCCTTGGACAGGCTGTGGGTGCCCGGGACCCATGAAGGGCAGCCCCGGGAGGGCCAGCGGGAGCAGCCGGCCACCACTCACCGCCCAAGCCGTTTCTCCAGCTGCGAGACACGTCCGGCCCGCGCCTGACTCCCCCGCCACTGTGCAGGGCTCCCCGAGCACAGCCAGGAAGGGGCGCTGAGCACAGAGCTCAGAGTAAGCTCTGAGCACCACTGGGTGAGCTCCCAAACAAAACAAACACCCCCCAGTCCCCTTCAGCCCTTCTGCTCCTCTGGAGCCCGCAGTCTTTTTATTTGGGGGGGTCACACCCGGCGATGCACAGGGGTCGCTCCTGGCTCTGCACTCAGGAATTACTCCTGGCGGTGCTCAGGGAACCATATGGGATGCTGAGAATCGAACCCGGGTTGGCCGCGTGCAAGGCAAACGCCCTTCCCGCCGTGCTATCGCTCCAGCCCCAGAGCCTGAAGTCTTGAATGGACCCCCCCACCCCTAAACAGCCAGCACACAGCTCAGGGAGGGTTCTGAAGGGAACAAAGGGCAGAAGCCAGTTTGGAAGGTTCCGAGAAGGGGCTTCTGCTTCTAGAGGTTTCTGAGAAGGGGCTTCTGCTTCTAGAAGTTTCCAAGAAGGGGCTTCTACTTCTGGAAGGTTCTCAGAAGGGGCCTCTGCTTCTGGAGCTCTGTCAGAGACATCTCCCCGCTCCCTGAGGATGTTGAACGTGCCGGGGGACCTAGTTTCTAAAGATGAAAAAACATTAATAATTCAGCACATCGCTAAGTCAGTAGTCGTGCAAGTTGGGGGGGAGGTGAGGGGCCAGGTGGGGGGGCAGGTGAGGCAGGGGACAGGTAGGGGGCAGGTGAGGGGGCAGGTGAGGGGGGCAGGTGAGGCAGGGGGCAGGTGAGGGAGGGGGCAGGTGGGGGGGAGGTGAGGGGACAGGTGAGGGAGGGGGCAGGCGGGGGGGGCTGCACGGGGAGGCACGGGTGAGAGGTTTGGGGTGTCTGGCCCTGTGCTCTGCAGGGGGGGGTGGCCCCGGGCACTGCCCCGGGGTGGTGGTAGGTGGCTCCCGGCCCGGCCAGCGCAGTGGACACATGCAGCAGTGGACACAGAGGGCAGGGGGCAGGCGCCCAGCCACCCCCGGGGCTGCCCAGAAGTCCCCGCTGCAGCCCTAACATGGCAGAGCCCGCAGGGGCCTTCCCTGAGGGGATCCCCTCCCGGCCGGGTCCCACAGGCTGCCCACGGGGGAGGGATGAAAGGGAGCACCAGAGAGGAGCGGCCAGGGAGGAGCAAATGCGGGGCCCAGCAGCCTCCGTTTGGAAGGACCAAGGCAGAGGGCGCACAAGCAGAAGTTTCCTGGGTTGTTTTCCGGGAGGGCAGGGCGCAGGACTCCTGGCTCTGTGCTCAGGGCTGATTCTTACCAGGCTCGGGGAACCCTATGGGGTGCTGGGGAGCAAACCCGGTCAGGCAGGGACGCTTGCCTTGCACGCGGCCGACCCGGATTCCATCCCCGGCACCACTGCCAGGAGTGATTCCTGAGTGCAGAGCCAGGAGAAACCCCTGAGCATCGCTGGGTGTGACCCCAAAAAAAAGAAGAAAAAAAGAAATTTGCAGAGAGGGCAGGCTAGGGAGAGAGAGAGAACACGCACCAAGCTTCTTGCCTTGCTCCTGGCTGGCCGCGGTTCTCACTGCATAGCCAGGTCTGCACCCGGAGCTCCGGGATTAGTGCTCCCTGAGCACTGCTGGGGGTGGCCAACAAACAAACAGAATCCAAGAAGCTTTTGCCACCAAAGTATCTTCACTGAGAAGGCTTTCCAGGCAATGTACTTTACACAGAATAAAAAATGAGGGGCCAGAGCGATAGCACAGCGGGTAGGGGCATTTGCCTTGCACGCGGCCAACCCGGGTTCAATCCCTGGCATCCCATATGGTCCCCCAAGCACTGCCAGGAGTAATTCCTGAGTTCAGAGCCAGGAGTAACCCCTGAGCATCACTGGGTGTGACCCAAAAAGCAATAAATAAATAAATAAAAAGAATAAAAAATGATTCCATAGCAAAGATAAGATATAGAAAAAAAAATGGGTAGAGTTTAGTAAGTACTAGCAGGGGCGCTAAACAGCACGGACAGAACAACCACTGTACTGATGACGTCTAGTGGGTAGCACTGTAGCACTGTTGTCCCGTTGTTCATCGATTCCATTGTAAGACTTGTTGTTACTGTTTTTGGCATATCGAATACGCCACGGGCAGCTTGCCAGGCTCTGCCAGGCAGGATACTTTCGGAAGCTTGCCCGGCTCTCCGAGAGGGACGGAGGAATCGAACCCGGGTCAGCCGCGTGCAACGCAAATGCTCCAGCCCAGGGAAAAACCAGGTTGGTCCTCAAACACAGCACTGCCCACTCAGATGAAAATATCTCAGTTCCTGGGGCTGGAGCAATAGCACAGAGGGTAGGGTGTTTGCCTTGCACGCAGCCGACCCGGGTTCGATTCCCAGCATCCCATATGGTCCCCTGAGCACCGTCAGGAGTAATTCCTGAGTGCAGAGCCAGGAGTGAACCCTGTGCATTGCCGGGTGTGACCCAAAACGAAAAAAAAAAAAAAATCTCAGTTCCTGGGCAGAGCAGATTCACTGATGATGTTTGGACTGCGCTAAGCGCCGGAATATCCAGGGCAGCCACGAGATCGCAGAATCTCTCTCGAATTCCGAAACAATCCGGTGCGGAATCTGCCCGAGATCTCCGCTCTGGCCTTGGGCATCCCTTTCTGGACCTGCCGGGAGCGAGGAGGCGCCCAGGGCGGGACGCTGCTGCCCCCGTGTGGCCGCAGCGCGGAGGTGCCGCCCGCGGCTCTGCAGGCGGCGACTGTCCACGCGGCCCGCGCACCCCAGGGTCCACCTGTTGGGGCCGGGCGATTGGTGTGAGCACTGTCCACCCCTGCTTTCCGTCGCGGCCGTAGGGGCGTCTCCCAGCGCTGCTCCCTTGGTGCAAAGAGCCATTTCCTCTGCCCCGCCCCCACCGTGGACAAGGGCCACGGCCCCACGATGCGCTGGACCCCAGTGGGCACTCACTGCCCGAGGCGGGGAGCCGGGGTCCGCCTCCCGCCCGCCTCGCCCACCTCCGGGGGCCTCTCAGAGGCAGCGGCAGCTCTGCAGGTGCGTGAACGCACAGAGGGAGGGGACACGTGGACTCTGCAGGGTTGTTCCGGACAGAGGCCCGGGAGCCTGGTTAGAGAGTGACCAGTCCGCGGGGGCCAGCTGGACCCTGCATCCTCCCGCCGCCGGCGCCCACCTGAGCCCGCCCTCTGGCCCTCTTGGAGCACCCCCTGCAGGACAGCACTCGCTGCCCTCCCCGCCGCCACTGCCCGGCGGCCAGCAGTGTCCAGGCCCCGGGGCCTCGTGAGGACTTCTGAGGCCTCACCCCCTTGCGCGGCCGCAGGGACCAGCCGCCCCTGGACGCAGGGGGACTGGGAAGCGGGGCCGAGTGGCCTCCAGGCGCCTGCACTGCGCCGCCGCGCCCAGCAGGTGGCGCCCGCCCCGCGCCAGCGCGCGCCGAGGTGCCCGGGTGGGGTGGGCTGCGTCCCGGGGATGCGTGTTTGCGAGGGCGGGGGGGGGGGGGCGGGAGCCACGACCCCCAGCTCCTCGTTCATGGCCCTGCCCCGGGCCTG